>NC_143540.1:8968114-9158880 GCF_031878675.1 Megascapheus bottae | reverse complement strand
TCAGGAGGCTGAGATCTGAGGATCGTGGTTCAAAGCCAGCCCAGGGAAGGAAAGTCTGTGAGACCCTTCAAGGAATTAGCAAAAAGCCAGAGGTCTGAGGAAGGTTCTTTCCTTCCTTTCGCTTTTCCGCTGGAGATTGGCCTTCTACCACTGGAGCCACTGCTCCTGTCCAGCTTTGTGCTGGTCCCTCTGAGATGAGTCACCTCAGAGCGATGAGGATAGGAATACCGCGCAAGAGGCCATGGAGTTTATAAACCCCATGGCCGATAGCAGAGCCTTTGTACAGTTACTTAAAGACAGAGGTAATAGTAACTACATACCCACCACCCACTCACCCACCCATCCACCACCCATCTATCCATCCACCCACCCACCACCCATCTATCCACCACCCATCCATCCACCCACCCATCCACCCATTTATCCATCCACCCACCCACCACCCATCTATCCACCACCCATCCACACCCACCCACCCAGCCATCCATCCATCCATCCATCCTTCCACCACCCATCCATCCATCCACCCACCCACCCATCCATCCATCCATCCACCACCCATCCATTCATCCACCCATCTATCCATCCACCCACCTACCACCCATCTATCCATCCACCCACCTACCACCCATCTATCTATCCACTCACCCATCCATCCACCCACCCATCCACCCATTTATCCATCCACCCACCCACCACCCATCTATCCACCACCCATCCACACCCACCCACCCAGCCATCCATCCACCACCCATCCATCCATCCACCCACCCACCCATCCATCCATCCATCCACCACCCATCCATTCATCCACCCAACCATCCATCCACTCACCCACCCACCCACCCATCCATCCATCCACCCACCCACCCATCCATCCATCCACCCACCTACCCACCCATTTATCCATCCATCCATCCACCCACCCACCTATTTATCCATCCATCTACCCACCACCCATCCATTCATCCACCCAACCATCCATCCACTCACCCACCCATCCATCCATCCATCCACCCACCCACCACCCACCCATCCATCCACCCACCCATCCATCCATACAACCACCACCACCCATTCATCCATCCATCCATCTACTCATCCACCCATCCATACATCCATACATATACCCACCCACCCATCCATCCACCCACCACCCACCCATCCATCCACCCACCACCACCCATCCATCCATACATCCACCCACCACCCATCCATCCATCCATCCATCTACTCATCCACCCATCCATACATCCATACATATACCCACCCACCCATCCATCCACCCACCACCCACCCATCCATCCACCCACCACCACCCATCCATCCATACATCCACCCACCACCCATCCATCCATCCATCCATCTACTCATCCACCCATCCATACATCCATACATATACCCACCCACCCATCCATCCACCCACCATTCATCTCTCTCTCAATATATGTATGTCTCCCTGTCTCTGTCTCTGTCTCCCTCATATCAGATTTGTCTGTCAGGGCTGGCTTTGAACTATAGTCCTTGGCTCTCAGCCTTCTGGGTAGCCAGGAATCACCACGTCCAGCTCATAGAACCTTCTTAGCGATCACACCAGTAATAGGAGACAGCAAATGCCACGAGCTGTTATAAATATTTCTCAGTCCATGTGGGACGGAACGAAAGCCAGGTAAAGTCCATGATACACACACACACACACACACACACACACACGCACGCACGCACACACACGCACACACACGCACGCGCGCACACTTTCTATTATGTCTCCTTACGAGCTCGTTAGCAGTCATTATTATTATGAATTATTATTATCATTGTGTCATGGAGTGCACAGTAGGGGATCTCTCTGTGGGAATCGTGATTCACGGGACATTGAATCTGTATTATTCATTTTTACTTTTTCAGTTTGAATCTGGGTTTGTTTGTTTCTGTCACCTCCACCCCCAGCTGGTTCCTTGGAGATCAAGAGTCTCACAGATTTTTCTGCTCTGGGCTGGCTTTGAACCACCATCCTCAGGACCACAGCCTCCTGAGTAGCTGGGATGACAGGCGTGAGCTTGTCACACAGGCCGTATAGATCAGATATAATTAATATATAGTATATAACATAATATTAATTATTGATTGTATTACTATAATTAGTATATTTCAATGGATATTAAAATATAAATAATATACATTGTGTTCATTGTACTCAATATATTCATGTAATATAATTGTGGTGTGAATAAATTATATATATGTAAGGCTGTCATCTTTTTCTCTCAAATTATTGAATTGGCCCAGCTCTGTTTGGCTATCATGAATAGTTCTAGAAAGTTTCCATACTTGTTAAAAAATAAATAAGGCAATGCAAGGAGAGGGTCTTTCTGTTGTGGGAAAATGGCAATCTTTATCTTTGATTTGCTTTACAGAAAACAAAAATAAAAAGCCCATGGTGTATCTGAGCCCAGGAAGATTTATTTTTGGCCAGTCCTGGGCTTGAGCTCAGGGCTTGAACACTGTCCTTGGACTTTCTCAAGGCTAGAGCTCTACCACTTGAGCCTCAGCACCACTTCCAGCTTTTTTCTATGTATGTGGTACTGAGGAATTGAACCCGGGTCTTCATGCATGCTAAGCAAGCACTGTAACTACTAGGCCAAACTCCCGGCCCACAATAGCTATTCTTAATCATCACAATAATGACTGCTGTCGTGAACATTATAATCCTCAGGAAAGCTTGGGTTAGGAACTGTCTACCCTCTCTCCCCCCGCCTCACCCCCCCAAAAAAGTTATTTTCTAGAGTGCTTCATTTATTTATTTTTTTCACCAGAAGGTTAAGCCTTTCTCCTGAATGATTTGCCCTTGGAAAAAGTCCCAAAGCCTGATACTTCCTTTATTTTATTTATTTTGGCTGGAAAACATTCGGAGAACTCCAACAATCCATTCAAATCTGAGCTCAGCAGAAAACTTGTGTTACTTGACTCTGTCAAGCTTTTTTGGGGGGAGAGGAGAAAATCTCTGAAATCTCTTCCCTCTGGACTCTAAGGAAGGACAGCTCAAGGAGAAGTGGCAAAAAAAAAAAAAATCTCAGGGTCACTTCTTCCCTGCACCACCATTTAAAAAACAATTGTCAGGTGTGGGGTTTGAACTCAGGGCCTGGATGCTGTCCTTGGGTTCTAACCTTGTGAGATTATATATATATATGGCGCCAGTTCCGGTTTCCTGGTGGTTCACTGGAGATAAGAGTCTCACGAACTTTTCTGCCTGGGCTGGCTTTGAACTGTAATTCCCCAGATCTCAGTCTCCCGAGAAGCTGGGATGTCAGGCATGAGCCACCAGTGTCCAATTCGAATGTCTATTTTTTTTTTTTAAGTGGGAGGAAAAAAAAATAGGAAATCCAACTGATAAATACAGTTGGTTATTTTGTTGTTGTGCTAGTAATAGGGCTTGAACTCAAAGGCCTGAGCACTGTCCCTTAGCTTTCATACACAAGGCTGGAGCTCTACCACTTGAGCCACAGCACCACTTTCAGCTTTTTCTGTAGATGTGGTACTGAGGAATCGAACCCGGGTCTTTGTGCATGCTAGGCGAGCACTCTACCACGAGGTCACATTCCTGGCCCTGCTTTTTCATTCAAAGACTAGCATTCTACCACTTGAGCCATACCTCCATGTCCAGATTTTCGCTGGTTCCTTGAACATCAGAGTCTCATAGACTTCCTTGCCTGGGCTGGCTTTGAACCATGATCCTCAGATCTCAGCCCCGAGTAGCTCGGATGTGAGTAGGTGTGAGTCACTGGGACTTAGCAAGTTGGCTGTGTTTTTCGGTGTGTATGTAGGGGCTATTTTTTCTTTTTTGAAGGAGAGAAGGAAATTGTAATTACTGGCTTTTCTGAGCTTTGTTCTTTTATACCTTCATTAGCCCTTGAGCCATTAGCAGAACTTATTAAAACAACTAATTCTGCAGCCGCCAGCAGATTCTGACAGCTGTGTTGAGGATGGGAACTTCCTGTTACAATTGGATTGGAGGCTTTGCAAATCAATAAGAAAAAAAGAAAAGAAAAAGGAAAAATAGATGAATGCGTGAAGGGAACAGGCAAGCAAAAAATCAGAATCCACAATTTACCAGGGAGCCAAAAACAGGCCAGGGAACAAGTGAAATTAATAATAATAATAATAATAATAATAAAACTCCACAGTCATTAACAAAGGGAGAAATGCATTAAGACAATCATTGAGAAAGTTTGAATTGAGCAGCAAATATTAAAAAATAATAGTAAAATGGAGGATGGAAAAATATGTTATTCTTATTTTATTTGGGGGATTCTCTCAGTTCGAATGTAGCTAAGAAAGACTGAAATAGAGGATCTGAAATATATATTATTCTTTTTGGTCCGGAAATGGGTTGCCTCTATTTAGAAAGATATCCATGAAATATTATTGGTAACATTGAACCAAATATCAAAGCCAGGCTAGGTAGAAAAATGCATAAGACTCTTTATCTCCAGTGAACCACCAAAAAGCTGGAAGTGGTACTGTGGCTCAAGTGGTAGAGTCCCAGCCTTGAGTAAAAAAAATAATAACAACAAAAAAAACTCAAGGACAGTGCTCAGGCCCTGAGTTCAAGCCCCACGACTGGCAAAAAAATAATGAAATGAATTTCTTTTATTTTTTATTTTTTGGTTAGGCACTGGGCCTGGGCATTATCCTTGAGCTCTTGAGCCCAAGGCTAGAGCTCTACCACTTGAGCCACAGCACCATTTCCAGCTTTTTCTATGTATGTGGTACTGAGGAATCGAACCCGGGTCTGGGTGCATGCTAGGCAAGCACTCTACCACTAGGCCACACTCCCGGCCCCTAAAAATTTGATTTTTTTTAGATGAGATTTGTGGGGGAAATTTAACATCAGATTGGCCCAGAGGCCAGGTTGGTAGCATCATGGCTGACATTTCTAATTCCCACGCTTTCATTGAGCAACCATTTATTTTCCACCCTCTCCCCCCCACCCCCCAGGCCTCTCTGGAGGAAAAACTTTTTTTGCTAACAAGCTGTTCCTCAGCGTCTGCACATTAGCAATGGCTCTGAAGGCTGTGGACAAAAATGAATGCTCAAGGGAGCCCTCGTGCAACCCAAATCCACAGTGAAAAATAAAATAATGAATGCCCTGGAGAAAATCCGGGATCTCAGAATTGATGGTTCAGGACAGTTTGCAAACAGGTTGTAGCCTTATGGGACAGCAACAGTGGTGGGGGGAGGGAGGGAGCCCACATTTTGCCTGCAAGCAACAGCTAGCCATAGGTAAGAAAAGAAAGGTGAGACACAGGAAAATGAATTTATGCATATCAGGAACTTTAGCCATGAACCACAGACTGACTCTAGTCCAAGGAGAATGAGAACAGATAGAAATGCATTTTTGTTTGTTTATTTTCTTGGTTGGTGGTGGGGCTTGAACTCAGGGCCTGGGACTACTTGAAGTCACACACACACACACACACATATGTATATGGCGCCACTTCCGGTTTTCTGGTGGTTCATTAGAGATGAGAGTCTCACAGGACTTTTCCTGTCCCAGGCTGGCTTTGAACTCTGATCCTCAGATCTCAGCCTCCTGAGTGGCTAAGATTACAGGCTTGAGCCACCAATCTCAACCCAGCTTCACCTAGGATTGTTTTTGAAACACCTTAGGTACTGAAAGCCAGGTCACAGTTCTCTTACTTTCTGCCTTGGGCTTTCTGTCTCTTTTCCCATTTCTAAATTAGCAGCTAGCGCCCAGAGAGGAGGCCCTAATTTGGTCACTAAAATAACGTGGCCCAGAAAAGTAGAGAGAAGAGGGCATAGAGGTCTCTCCCCGCCTGACTGACGCCTGAACTAAAATTGCTCTAGGGATGAAAAATCTCATTCTCTAATGACCAATTATTTTTCTAGAACTTTGGCTGTGGAAATAGCAAAAATAAAATAAAATGAAATGTCAGAGAAAAAGGTTGTCCATCACTTTTATTTTTCGAATCCTGAAATGATTACAGATTTGTAGGGAAAGTTTGAAAAGTGAAGCTGCCATTTTTCTCCCTCCACCACCCCCGGGACCCCTCCCCCCCCAATCCAATGGACCACAGAAAAAATTAAATATCAATAAGACTTCCCTGGGTGTGGTGGTTTAATGCCTATAATCCTGGCTATTCAGGAACTGGAGATGGCGCAGCTGGTCTTTGGAAGGTTAAATATGGGCAATAAATAAATAGATAAATAAATAGATGATAGAGTCAGATGTCATTTCTACTCATCCCAGCCTGTAATTCTAGCTATATGGGAAACAGAGGGAGGAAAATGGCAAAAAGGCAAAGATTCTATTTTTTAAATAATAATAATAATAATAATAATAATAATAACTTGGTAGCTGGCCCCTGTCATATCAGGCTGAGATCTGAGGATCAAAGTTCCAAGCCAGCTCTGGGAAGGAAAAGCTCAGTTTGGGAGATTCCATCTTCAAAATGGCCAGCAAAAGAAAAAAACCAAAAGTCCTGATTTCAAATGCAATATCACCAAGCAGAGCCGAAAGCAAAGAAGGAAGGAATGAAGGAAGGAGAAAAGAAAGAAAGAAACCCCCTAAGATCATTGAATAATTATAATTCTTTTTTATGTGATCTATTTATTTATTTATTTAGATGTGTGTCCTGGGGCTTGAACTCAGGGCCTGAGCACTGTCCTTGGGCTTTCTCGAGGCTACAGCTCTACCACTTGAGCCTCAGCACCACTTCTGGCTTTTTCTATGTATGCAGTACCGAGGAATCGAACCCAGGGCTTCATGCATGCTAGGCAAGCACTCTACCACTAGGCCACATCCTCAGTCCCTGTAGCTTTTATTCCTTTATTCTTTTACCCAGCAAGCATTTCTTTAGCTCTCACCGTGTGGTGGAGCTGGGTTGGATACTGGGAAGGTAAAGACACACTGGCTGGGCCCTGGTGGCTCTCACTGGCTGTATTATCTCCTCACAAGGTTGACATGTGAGAATGGAGGTTCGAAACCCAAGCCTGGCACAGGAAACGTCTGTGAGACTCTTCCCACCACAGAACAAGCCAGAAGTGGTGCTGTGGCTCTCGTGGTAGAGCTCTAGCCTTGAGAAAGCTCAGACAGTACTCAGATCCAGAGTTCAGGCAATAAATAAATAAAATTAATGAATTATAATATAAAGAAAGACACATACACAGCCTGGCCCCTGGCACCCCCACTTTAACCATTTCCCTGTGTTTCCCTCCCCAACCCCACCCCACACCTCTACACCCAGCAATTGACATCCAATTTGACTTTTGACATTCATTCCTGCTAGAACCCCAGGCATGGCTCTTTTCTCTCTCTCTCTCCAGGATAAACAGAATGATTGGTTTTATTTCTTCTTTTATTTACTTATTTATTTAACTACCCCCCCCCCCCTTCCATGACCTCTTGTGACTCGGGAACTATCAGAGAGATTCCAGATAGGGGAAAATGGCTGTTTATTCAATACGAGAATCCCAATTTTATTGCCTGGAATGGAGACACAGGAGGCGGAGAGGGGGGTGGGTAGGGGCCAGGGTTTATTTGTCCTTTGTAAATCAATGGGGGGCCCTCTCCCCATCTCTCTAAGTGGAATATGGCAGCCCAGAGTGTATTGATTCTGTGACAATATGTGAGTCCCCCTTCTGCACCCACATTTCTGCTGGGCGGGTGTGTTAGACTATGTGGCAGGATATGGGGGTTCTCACCACTGCCATGGCTTCTCTCTCCTCCCCAACACAAATGCTCACCACTTAGAGCTGGCCTCCCCCCCCCAAAAAAAAAACCCCTGCAGCTTCTCCAGTGAGGTTGAAGTATACCCTAGAATCTCTACAAGAGGAGTGATCCCACAAAGTTTCTTGTTTCTTTGATTTTTCCCCCCCTCTTGGTTTTGTTACACCCAGAGTTTGAACTCAGAGACTGGAGCTGGCTCGGCTTGCTTTGATTGCTCAGGTGGTGCTCTACTACCTGAGTTATGCCTCCAGTCTTGCTTTTGGCTGTGGTGTGTGTGTGTGTGTGTGTGTGTGTGTGTGTGTGTGTGTATGCCAGTCCTAGGACTTGAACTCAGAGCTTAGGCACTGCTCTGAACTCAAGGCTGGTGTTTTACCGCTTGAGCCACAGCTCCATCCACTTGCAGGGTTTTTTATTTTGGTCCTTGATTGGAGGTCAGAATCTTGTGGATTCTCCTTATTAGACCCAGGCTGGCTTTGCACTGCGATCTTCAGATCTCAGTCTCCTGAGGAGCCAGGATGTCAGGTGTGAGCTGCCCCGGCGCCAGGCTGAGAATTTAAGACTATAATGGGAGCTGGGAGTGTGGCCTAGTGGTAGAGTGCTTGCCTAGCATGCACAAAGACCTGGGTTCGGTTCCTTGGTTCCACATACACAGGAAAGCTGGAAGTGGTGCTGTGGCTCAAGTGGTAGAGTTCTAACATTGAGAAAGCCCAAGGACAGTGCTCAGGCTCTGAGTTCAAGCCCAGGACTGACCAAAAAAAAAAAAAAGAAGAAGAAGAAAAGAGAAGGTAATGGTGGCCAAGGATTTAATAATAATAATAATTATTATATTATTATCATTGAGGATGGGGTGCAAACATGGTTACTAAAAGCCCCTATTTTATTCTAGAGACAGAGGTAGTCTCTCTTCCAAGGTTCATCTAGCATATCATGGAGGGAGACTCTGATTGGCTCTGCTTGGGTGAAGTACTGCTGGGAGAGCCAATCACTGCCGTGGGGAAGAATAAGACTCTCTGATTGGCTACCCTACCTAGCAAGGTATTTTGCTATTGCTAAGTAGAGCGATTCCCGAGCAAACTATGAATTCCTGCTTGGCATTTATTTGCTTATTTATTTATTTTCTCAAATAAATAAATATTTATCTGGTGCTTTACCAACTGAACCACTTCTGGCTTTTTTTTTTTTAATTGCTGGTTCATTTGGAGATAGGAAGAATTTCACAGACCTGCCTGACCCCCTGAAGGCTGGTTTTGAGCTTCCATCCTCAGATGTCAGCCTCCTGAGTAACTAGGATTTTATAGGTGTGAGCCACCGCCACTGGATTTTTATTTATTTATTTTTAGTTAATTGTTGGTTGGTTTTGTTTTTTTTTTTTTTTTCATTCTGGAAAAGACAATCAAATAAATGCATTTCTGGGAAATTGCCACAATCCTTGGTGAAGAGGAAGAGAAAAAAAAAAAAACCAGGCCTCTGCAGCCATAGAGGCTGCAATTGGAAATTAAAAAATATATATATATATATATATTATTTTTACATCCTCACCCATTTATTGTCTGGCTCTTGCCTTCGGGGGACGAGACAGCTATGGTCAGCCATGGAGCTTGGATCAGCATCTGTTGTCTAGCTTGCTGCTAACTCACAGAAAGAAAGAGAAAAATCAACAGAATCATCTGGTCATTTCCTCACAAGACCTTTCCAGGAAACCACTGTGGCACGGGGAGAGTGACTGGAGGAGAAGATCACATCATTTTTGCCTTGATTATGGAAGCTATAGGTCCAGGGAGCTACAGATGGACACCCCCCCACCTCCCGTCCCCCCCACACTCACACAGCTCTTTTAATTGCTGTGCCCAGTCTGACATCTTCAAGCGCACTTCAAAATTGCAGCTCTATTGATGAGCCAGCTGACCCAGCTTGGCAGACTGGACTTGCCCAGGAAAGCACATTTCTCACAAAAGAGACGTAATTGCAGTGTGGGTTGCCCGGAGGGTGCCTTTCCCCCACCCCACCCCCTGTTTCTCTCCCACTCTGTACCTGTCAAATCATCTTCAGTGGCTAGCCAGCCTTGGCTGGGGTGTGGGGGACATGAGCTGAGATTCATTGTCTTTACCCCCCCCCAAGAATAAAAGGAAAAGATGCGCCCATTTGGGGTGCTTTTTATTTACTTTTTTTTTTTTTTGCAAGTAGGCTGACAAATCTTAGCTATTTTAGGAGGCTGAGATAGGAGAATTATGGTTCAAAGCCAGCCCTGGGCAGAAAAATCCATGAGACTCTTATTTCTGATGAACCACTAAAGATAGATAGATAGATGGGTAGATAGACAGATAGATAGATAGATAGATAGATAGATAGATAGATAGATAGATAGATAGATAGATGGGTAGATGGGTGAATGGAAGGATGAATGGATACATAGATAGAGATGGATGGATGGATGAATGGATAGATACATACATATATGTACATACATACATAGATTGGTAGATTGGATAGAAGAATAGATAGGTAGATAGATGAATGGTAGCTAGATGGATGGACAAATAAACAAGCAGACAGATATGTAGGTGGATAGATAGATGAGTAGATGAATGGATAGGTAGACAGACAGATAAGTGGATGGATGGATGGATGGATGGATGGATGGATGGATGGATGGATGGATAGGGTAGGTAGACAGACAGAGAGATTGGTAGACAGATAGGTAGATGGATGGATGGATGGATGGATGGATGGATGGATGGATGGATGGATGGATGGATGGATGAATGGATGGATGGATGGATGGATAGGTAGACAGATCAATGGATAGGTAGATGGATGGATAGAGAGAGGGGGGCAGATGGATGGGTGGATAGAGGTAGACATAGTAGTCAACTATGTTCAGCACTGTGGATGGCTACACACACACACACCCTCCACTGGTCCTGGAAGCTGAGAGGGTTCTTACAGAAAAACCCAAGTTCCCTGGAGGAGAGACTCCAGCTTCCTTCTGATGGATGCTCCAATGTGGAAACTGATTTCCTGTGAACTAGGATGAATATACATGAAGAAGGTTTATTATTTTCTTTCCTTTTGGCTGGTGGTGGGGCTTGAACTCAGGGCCTGGGCGCTGTCCCTGAGCTCTTCAGCTCAAGGCTGTGGCTCTACTATTTTGAGCCATATACATATGGCGCCACTTCCGGTTTCCTGATGGTTCGTGGGAGATAAGAGTCTCACAGACTTTCTTGCCTCAGGTTGGCTTTGAAGCTCAATCCTCCAGCTCTCAGCCTCCTGAGGTTGCTGGGGTACCAGGCGTGAGCCCCCAGCACCCAGCATCTAGAGCTGCTTTCTTGGGGGGGGGGTCTCAACTCTGATATTCCAGAGGTAGGTAGATTGTTCTGGAAATCCTAGGGCTTCCATTCTGAATACACACAGTTCTTGGCTCCTGATGTTTCTCAGTTGGGCACAGCTTGTGTGCGTGCATGTGTGTGTGTGTGTGTGTGTGTGTGTGTGTGTGTGTGCACGCGTGTGTGCCTTTAGCAGCCTGGCTCACTTCGCAGGGCCTGGGTTTGCCAAGAACGAGCTATGCAGTTCCTTCTGCTGTCGGCACCCACCCTGGCTCTGTAAAATTAGCATCTTGTTATACAAGG
This sequence comes from Megascapheus bottae, assembly GCF_031878675.1. Classification (NCBI taxonomy): domain Eukaryota; kingdom Metazoa; phylum Chordata; class Mammalia; order Rodentia; family Geomyidae; genus Megascapheus; species Megascapheus bottae. Next base: position 9,147,504 of record NC_143540.1, on the reverse strand, counting down.
GCTGAAATCCCAGAAAAAACGCCGCTTCCACTGATTTGGGCTAGCTTCCCTCCCCTTCTCCCCCCTCCTCCCCCCTCCTCCCCTCCTCCTCCCCTCCTCTTCCCCCTCCTCCCCTTCTTCTCTCCCTCCTCCCCCTCCTCTCCTTCTCCTCCTCTTCTACTCTCCCTCCTCCTCCTCCCTCTTTCCCCCTCCTCTCCCCCTTTCTCCCTCTTCCTCTCCCCCCTCCTCCTCCTCTCCCCCTCTTCCTCTTCCCTCCTCCTCCTCCTCCTCCTCTTCCCTCTCCTCCTCCTTTCCTCACACATCTAACTAATGCGACTCACAATGTGAGTCAAGTTGTAGCAAGAAGATTCTGAGTTCAAATCCCGGTGCCTCACTCCCCCACAGCCCCACACCCCCAAATTGCCAAACATCCCAAAGGATCAATGTCTCACATGCCCTCCTCCTGCCTCCTCCCAGGGGCTCTACCCACAGTTTTGGCCAAACTGTGCACACTCGGGGCTGTAACTCTTGCACGCACACCCCAGTGGCTTCTTCAGGGTTGCACAACAGTAGGCAGGAGACCCGGAATTTTCCTCCCCCCTTCCACCCTGTCTCCCCCCACCAATGCCAAGCTCCAGAGTTTACAGGCCACGTCGTCATCTTTGCACGTCTGCAACCTGCCTGGTGCCAGAGGGCCTCAGAAGGCTCCAGAGCCATCAACAGAATTCCCTCAAGTCCCGCCCCACCCCACCTCCTTCCCAGGCTGTTGGGGTTTGGGGTCTGTGGTGGGACTCGAACTCAGCGCCTGGGCACTGTCCCTGAGCTCTTCAGCTCAAGGCTGGCTGCTCTAATGCTTGAGCCACAGCTCCACTTCCTGTTTTCTGGGGGTTCCTTGGAGATCAGAGGCTCCTGGACTTTCCTGCCTGGGGCTGGCTTTGAACCACGATCCTCAGACCTCAGCCTCTGGAGTAGCTGGGATGACAGGCGGGAGCCATAGGCGTGTGTGTGTGTGTGTGTGTGTGTGTGTGTGTGTGTGTGTGTGTGTGTGTGTGGTCTGGAACAAGTTCACATCCACACCTCAGGAGCCTGGGTTTCCAATGCTCTGCCCCCCCCCTGCTGAAATGTGGGGGCTGCCTGTGGTAGGGGGAGGGGGTGTCAGGGTCCCCAGGACTTGGAATATGAGAGCAGATTTGAGGGGGTCTCGAGGTTGGTATGGAGCTCAGGGAGGGAGGAGTAGGAGGAAGATGAAGAAGGAGGGAAGGAGGACAAGGAGGAGGAGGAAAAAGAGAAAGAGGAGGGGGAGAGGAGGACAGGAGGAGGAAGAGAGGAGGGGGAGGAGGAGGGGAGAGGAGGAGGGGAGAGGAGGAGGGGAGAGGAGGAGAGGAGGGGAGGAGAGGAGAGGAGGGGGAGGAGGAGGGGGAGAGGAGAGCAGGATGGGGAGAGGAGGGGGAAGGGGAGAAGAGAAGGAAAGGGAGAGGAGGGAGAGGAGGAGGAGGAGGAGGAGGGAGAGGGGAAGAGGGGGTTCTGATTTCTATGCTTGGTCTGCCCCCAAATCCCAGGATCTCTTCTTTCTTCCCCCCCCCTCTCTTCCTCCTTCCTTTCTTTCAGCTGGACATGGGGGGAGGGGGGAGGGGGAGGAAGCGCCTTGGACAAAGTGGGGGAAGGGCCAATACACAGGACACCCCACTTCCGATGGGTGAACCCCGCTTCCCCAGACCCTCCCTCCCTCCCTCCTTCCCCCCTCCGCTCTCCCTCCCTGTCTCCCAGGAGCCAGTTCAATTGGATGTCCCGCACACCCCAAGTGACTTTGGGGCGACGTCAGCACTGGGTAAACAAATGACTGAGCGACAGCCCCCCCTGCCCCCCCCTGCCAGCGCTATTTAAGATGCAAACGCGCTCCCACCCCAACTCCAGCACCCCAACTCCGCTCGCTGGGCTGGCCGGGGGCTGCTGCGGCTGCTGGACAGGCAGGGAATTAGAGCCGGCTGCCCCCCAAATCACAGAGGTGAGTGCTGGGGAGAGAGGGGTGGCCGGCCACGGGGGAAAGGGGCTCATGCCTGTCTCACAGTCTTGCTTCCATTTGGGGGATCCCCTGTCTGCACCCCACTTTCTCCATTTGCCTTCTAACGTGATCTATAATGTAATGGGGGTTCGCCTCAGCTTTAGGGGTTCACCTGGTCCGTTTTTTTTTTCTTAGTCCCGGCTGGGAGGATTTGCCCACAGGAATTGGGGGGGTCCATTCTGGGCACTTTTTTGGGGGTGACCAGGCTTCTCAAGCAAAGAAAATGCATGCCTGGGGTTTGGAAATGTGAATTGATTGCACTGAAAAAGATGGGGGTTCTCCCAGACAGAGCCCCGGGGCCGGGGAGGGGGGGGTGGGAAAAATGGGGTGCTGGGGGGAGAGGGAGGCCGGGGAGGGGGCTTGGGATGGAGTTTGGGGGGTGTTTTAAATGCTGGACGCGTGTGGGGTGCAGGGTGGCTGGCGCCTCTGAGCCAACTTTACCCGCACTCTTGGGGGGTGGGTGAGGGTGGCATGGGGGGGTCTGGGGCTCCAGTGTTGATCTCTGCATTTGAAACCGGTCCCACGTCTTTTATTTGGGGGTGCGAAGCAGTTCTGGGCTGGGGGGGGAGGAAGCTCTCTCCCAGAATCTGTTCCTCTGTCTGTCTGTCCATCTGTCTATGTGCCTGTCCATCTAGCTAATCTACCAGTCACGTACGGATCTTGTTATCCATCCATCTGTCCGTCCACCCTTCTGTCTGCCTCTATCCATCCATGTGTCCGTCCATCCATCCATCATCTTTATTTACCAACCTTACTCATCCATCATCCCTCCATTTGTCTGTCTGTCCCTCTGTCCGTCCATCTATCCATTCATCGCTGCTTCTCTCCACCTGTCTGCTCCTGAGTCTCCCTCCCTCCGACCCTCTCCCTCCGTCCCTCTCCTTCCCTCTCCTCCCCGTCTCTCCCTCCCTCTTTCTGCCTCTCTGTTTCCGACTGTTCCTCCATCTCTGTCTGTCTGTCTGTCTCTCCATTGGTCTGTCTCTGTCTCTATTTGTCGCTCTCTCTGTCTCTGTCTTGTGTCTGTCTGTCTCTCCCTCCATCTGTCTGTCTGTCTGTGTGTGTGCGTCTCTCTCTGCCCATCTGTCTCTGTCTGTCTCTCTGTGTCTGTGTCTGCCTGTCTGTCTCTGTTTGCCTGTCTCTGTCTGTGTGTCTGTCTCTCCCCCACCTTTACATTTTTTTTTCCCATACACCCTTCAGTCTCTGGCTTTTCCTGTCTTCCCTCAAACTTCAGGAGAGCCAAGAGCTTCCCCTCCTCTGCTCTGCCCGGGGTGCAGGGTGTGGGAACGCCCCGACCCCGCGCACACACGCACACACACACACACACACACACACACACACACACACACACACACACACACGGTGGGCTGAGTGTGGGCTCCGTCCCCTTCTCCCCTCAGTCATGAAGGCGGCGCTGCCCCTGTGTCTGCTGCTGGCCGCCCTGACCGCCCTGACGGCCGGTGCCCCGGCCCAGCCCGTGCCCCAGCTGCCCCCCGACAATGCCGGGGGCCCCGGACCCCGGGAGGCGCCACCAAGACAGCCCCGGGCCCTGGCCAGGCCGGACGGGGAGGCCCGGGCACGCCTGGGGGCTGTGCTGGCCCGGTACATCCAACAGGCCCGGAGAGGTGAGGAGCCCGGGTCCCCCCTCCTCCCCCTCCCCTCCCCCTGCTCCTCCCCACTCCTTCCCCTCTTCATCCTCTCTCACCTTCTCCAGTCCTCCTGCCCCTCCCCTCCTCCTCCTCCCTCCTCCCCGTCCTCCTCCCCTCCTCTTTCTCTTCCTCCTCCCCCCCTCTTCCCCTCCTTTTTTCCTTCCTTCCTTTTTTTCCTGTCTGCACTAGGATTTGAAGTGGCTCCATCTCTTGAGCAACAAGTCCATGAGGGAGGGAAGAGAGATGGGGGGAGGGAGGGAGAGGGAGGGAGGGAGGAGAGGAGGAGGAGGAGGAGGAGGAGGAGGAGGGAGGAGGGAGGGAAGTTGGGATCACCCTGCATGTTCATCTGGAGATCAGGCCATGGAACTGACATTAGCGTCCTCCCCTCCCTCCTCCCCCTGCTCCCCGTCCTCCCCTCCCTCCTCCCCCCGCTCTCCGTCCTCCCCTCCCTCCTCCCCCCAGCACCCTCGGGCCGGGCCTCCCTCCTCAAGTCCCTGCAGGGCCTGGACCCCAGCCACAGAATCATTGACCGAGACTACGTGGGCTGGATGGATTTCGGCCGGCGCAGCGCCGAGGACCAGGACTACGACATGGCCTCTTAGACGCCTTCCCCCCTCCAGAGGGGAGGGAGAATACCCGGGGAGGGGGATGATCCACGGGGGGGGGGGGGGCTTCTCATCACCAAGCATCCGTTCATCAAGTCGGCCGTGTACCCCAAAACAAGAACAACAGAATCACTGTAAATGTCAGTGCTCAGCACGTGGCGGGAGGGGGGCAGCCTGACACCCCCAGCCTGGCCTCCTGCATCCCCACGCGTGAATAAAAGTCATTGCATCCTGCCTGTTGCTGCTGGTGGTGTCTCACTGGGGCCTGGGGCACACGGTAGTCAAGGATGAACCCTCAAAGTCGAGGTAGGACCCCTGAAAAAAAAACCAAACCAAACATCTCTTTACCAGGGATAAAAGTGATGTTTGTCCGCAGTACCAAGACTTAAGTATTCTGGAGAACAGAGTGTCAGCCTCTAGACAAACACTGCCCCCCCAAATCCCAGGGCCCACTGCCCCCCTCCAGTCTCATTTGAATTTTTTCTCTTACTATTCAACTCCCTCACTCTAACACCACTACCTCGAGGCCTTCTCCGCTAACCTCTGGAAAAGCCACTTCTATCTCCTACCCCAGGACCTTTGTTCATGCTACTGCCTCTGCACGCCAGGGAAAAAAGCAGAACTGGGCCTCTGAGATGCCTCCATCCCAAACTTAGCCACTCTAAAGAGACTGCTCAGACTACTTGTTGTTTTGCTTTTTTAAAATTTTTTATTTATGCCAGTCCTGTAGCTTGAACTCAGGGCCTGACCACTGTCCATGGGTTTTCTCAAGACTAGAGCTCTACCACTTGAGCCTCAGCACCTCCTCGGCTTTTTCTATGTATGTGGTACTGAGGAACCGAACCCGGGTCTTCCTGCATGCTAGGCAAGCACTCTACCACTAGGCCAAACTCCCAGCCCAAACCACAATGTCTAAACAAAAAAACAAACTTCTCTGTTCATCCGTGTCTGACATTCTCTGATTCTTTGATATCAGCTTAAGATAAACTAGATACACTCAAGCTCAGATAAATCTCTTTGTTTTGTTTTGTTTTTTGTCAATCGGTCCTGGGGCTTGAACTCTGGGCCTGGGCTCTGTCCCTGAGCTCTTAGCTCAAGGCTACCGCCCTACCCCTTGAGCCACAGCACCACTTACTAGTTTTCTAGTGGTTAATTGGAAATAAGAGTCTCGGGCTGGCTTTGAATTTGATCCTGAGATCTCAGCCTCCTGAGTAGCTAGGGTGACAGGCTTGAGCCAATGCACCTGGCTTCAGCCTTAGTAATATTTAAAAAATATATTTATAATATATAATATGTACTATAAACATTTTATACTATACTACATGTGTAGTATGTTTTACAATATATATCATACACGTAGACTATATAAAAGTCCTATTATATATATGCATAGTATATAACAGATATATAATTTCTATAATACACAGATGTATTAAATATACTGTAGAATGTATATGTATAGCATATAGAAGTTTTATTATACATGTATAATATACAGAAGTTTCATAATATAATGTACGTTTTATGACAGATAGTGTATATTATCTATATATTTATTTCAGCAGGCTTTTATCCTTGTCCTTATTATTCTGTGGTGATGGTTCTTCTGCCTTCCACTGGTTCAAAGAACCATCCTGAGTCTTTGTGTCTGTGAGCGCCCCGTAGTGGTGAGTGTGAGAACCGCAGGCGGGGGCAGCCTAGCGTTCACTTTGAGGTTTTGGGGCTTGGGGGTACAGTGAGGTGGATTCCACTGCTTGAGGTGGGCAGGGGAGGCCACTAGAATCCTTGATCAATCTGGGGGGGAGGGGGAGGCTGTCACTATCCTGAGCTTATCTTTAATCTCTCCCCACAGACACGCTCACACACCAACCCCAAGGCTTTCAAAATTGGCCTGAAACTTATCCCAGCGGCTCACACCCCCACTGCCTTGGCTACTTCAGGAGGCTGAGATTGGAGGATTGGGATTGGAGGCCAGGATTAGGATTGGTGGGCAGGAAGTGTGTGAGATGTTTACCTCCTATTAGACACACACACACACACACACACACACACCAGGCTGGGGTCTGGAATGGTGGCGGTGGGGGTGTGTGTGTGTCAGATTCTCTCAGACAGCTGCACCTTGCACCTGGATCAGCTCTTACCTTGCAGGTGAGGCCCAGGGGCTCAGCCAGGCCCTGGCGCTGGGAGAAGCCAAGGCTCAAGGCCCCGGCTGTGGGTTCTTCCTCTGGTCCTCATGCGCCCTCTGCTGGCCATGGCAGGCAGGAGGCGCTCAGTCCACCCGCCCGTCTCTCACCTCCACTAGAAACTCAGGGTGAAGCCAGTGGCATCTAAAGTGTGGGTGAACAAAAAATAGACATTTGGGCTGGGAGTTTGGCCTAGTGGTAGAGTGCTTGCCTAGCATGCACGAAGACCCGGGTTCGATTCCTCGGTACCACATACATAGAAAAAGCCAGAAGTGGTGCTGAGGCTCAAGTGGTAGAGCTCTAGCCTTGAGAAAGTCCAAGGACAGTGCTCCGGCTCTGAATTCAAGGCCAGGACTGGCAAAAATAAATAAATATACATACACATAAATATATATGTGTATGTTACATGGTTTCTCTTTTTTTGGTCAGTTGTGGGACTTGAACTCTGGACCTCGGCACTGTCCCTGAGCTCTTCAGCTCAAGGCTACCGCCCTATTGCTTGAGCCACAGGGCCACCCCTGGTTTTCTGGGTTAATTGGAGATAAGAGTCTCACAACCTTTAGGTGGTTTTTTGTTATTGTTGTTTTTACCAGTCCTGGGGCTTGAACTCAGGGCCTGAGCACTGTCCTTGGACTTTCTCAAGGCTAGAGCTCTACCACTTGAGCCTCAGCACCACTTCCAGCTTTTTTCTATGTATATGGTACTGAGGAATCGAACCCGGGTCTTCATGCATGCTAGCATTCAGGAAGACCCGGGTTTGATTCCTCAGTACCACACACACAAGAAAAGCCAGATGTGGTGCTGTGACTCAAGTGGTGGAGCTCTAGCCTTGAGAAAGCCCAAGGACAGTGCTCAGGTCTTGAGTTCAAGCCCCAGGACTGGCAAGGAAAAAAATAATAAACTGTACAAGATGGATTATCTAGGGCCCAGGGCCTTGGCACCCAGGGAGAGAGGCGGCGGCTCTGAGGAACCACAAAGTGCAGGGCTATGCGTCTGTAATGGCATACACTAATATTTATCCACGTGAACTCTGGGGAATAGAATCAAGAAGCGGGTTTCTTTCTCTGTGGCTTTTCTCTTGGCCCCGCGCGTTCGTGTATCTCTGTGAGGTTTAAGGGGAGGCACAGGGTGACCACACACGGCCACAGTCCTCCCTGGATGGCATGGACAATGAACTCCACGACTCCTGGGCGCTGTCTCTGAGCTTCTTCAGCTCAAGGTTGGCGCTCTACTGCTTGAACCACGGCACCACTTGGACTTTTTCTCTTGCTCCCAGGCTGGTTTTGAACTTGAGTAGCTAGGATGACAGGCCTGAGCTTTTGTGTCTTAAGTGTATCCCATGCTGACTGAGGGAGGAGGAAAGGAGTGTATGTGTGTGTGGGGGGGTCCCGCAGTACAATGTCACCTGTGTGGCTTCCCTTTATCCCCCTCCCCACCCCAAGAGCTAAAGACACCCCCTCTTCTCACCGAGAGGCCTGACTCCTCCTCCACGAGAGACAAGATGTGACTCTGAATGGCCGCGTGGTTTATCCATCATTGCAGTTTTATTGATATTCGTTAGCGGGTGAGATTGTATTGTTCATTTTCTTTTCTCTTTGTGGATAATGATGCAGTCCAGTTTCCACAAGAAATACTGCGAATCTCTCGGTTTCTCTCTTCCCCCCCCCCCCATTGGATGTTCTGGGGGGTGATGGCTGGTGGGGGGGGTGGACTCGGGTTCCCCACTCTTTGCCTGCCAGAAAATGGTCCGTTTTGTGCGCAGAGTTTAAGTTCCTCTGTTGTTGTTTTTTTTTTTCCTGCCTTCTTGCTTTATGTGGGGAGGGGGGAATACATTCAAATAGAAGGCAGCAAATCCCTTTGCACAGCGCAGTTAGGGGTTCGAGGTCACTTGCGACGCGCAATTCTCCGGGTCCTGGGAGAAGAAAATGTCGAATGGCAAAGGCCTGGGTGGCTTCCTTGAACGGATACATCAGGTGGGCTTCTCAGCTTTCCAGAAACGTCTGGAAACAGCCCTCAGATTAGAATAAATAATCTGCTGGGGCAGGGGAGGGAAATATGCCAGACAGAGAGACTAAAACTGGAGGGAAGGAAGCTTATAGGTTTACAGGTATGATACACACCAATAATAAATTAAGAAAAAAAATACAGTATTATTTTTTCCCCCTCTCACACAGCTGAATTGGGGAAGCCAGTCATCAGTACCGGGCTCTCGCGGTTTGTTTTGTGTGTTTGCACAAGTGTTACACACCCCTGATCTCTTCTCCTGTGGATCGATCAGGGAGGTGACTGGGGGAAGACACAAGGCTTTGGGAGAAAAGGTTTTACCTCGTGGTGACCATCCCCTTGTTCTGACTCGAGTGTGAGTGGCTGCCAGGTCAGACAGGAAGTTGGATGGCTACTGTCTCTTTCCGCAGTGAGGACCGAGGGGGGGAGGAGGAGCGCGAGGAGGGGGGGAGGCAGCAGCACCCCCAGTCTGGCCAACCTTGATCTAGGGGGTGTGAGCTGGAGGCCCCTTCCCCGCCCCTCGTCTTAAACAATGGAGTGGGGGGGGGGTCCAGCAATGGATGAATTCCTCATCGGTAAGTGGCTGGGTGACTGTAACGTGCAAACGGGGAAACAGTGATGGCTGCTACTGTGACCTCCTTGCACATAAAACAGTGAGAGGGGAGGGAGGGAGGGGCGGAGGGGCGGAGCGGGGGCGGGGTCTGGACGCGGGGCTCCTCCCAGTCCTCTGGAAAACACCAGGACTTCGGCTTCTTTCAACACAGAACGGCCGGGGTTCCGGGGTTCCGGGGCGCCGTCCGCGGCGCGGGTCCTCAGCGCGGGCCGGGGCGCGCGGGCAGCGCGGCCCCCATGAGCACGCCCGCGGCGGGCGGCGGCTTCCGGGGCAGGCCGCAGCCGGCCAGGGCGGGGAGGCTGCGGTTCCGGCGGAGGCCGGCGTCGGGGGGCGTGGCGAGGCCGGGGGCGTGGCCGGCTCCGAGGGCGTGGCCGGGCCCGGCGTCGGGGGCGTGACTTGCTCCGGGGGCGTGGCCCGGGCCGGGGGCGGGGCCCGGGGCGGCCAGGCCCAGCCGCCGCAGCTTGTCCACCAGGTTGAGGCTGGTCTGGCAGTGGCGGCTGCGCGTGCGCGGCTGGGCGCCCACGTCCCTCAGGATGGAGCTGGCGGGCCGGGAGGCCAGGAAGGCGGCGTCGTGGAAAGGCGGGCCGGGGCCGGGGCCGGGGCCGGGGCCCGGGCCGGGCGGCGGGGTCTGGGCGGGAGAGTTGGGGGGCGTGGGCGGCAGGGGCGGCGGCGGGAGCAGCAGCGCCAGGGCGTCGCGCTCCCCGCGCGGCCCGCGCTCCGCCCCGGGGCCGCGGCCCCGCCGCCGGGGGTCGGGGTACACGGCCGCCGAGATGCCCCGCTCCTGCAGCAGCCACGCCAGCCCCCGCGACGTGCTCAGCGTGGTGGTGGCCTCGCGGGCGTTGGTGGACGACTCGGCCAGGCGGGGCGGCCGGCGCGGGGCGGCGGGCAGCGGGGACGCGGCGGGGCCGGGGGCCGGGCGGAGGCTGCGAGGGCGGAGGCGGAGGTTAGGGGGGGGGGGCGCCTCCCTCCCTCCCTCCCTCCTCCCACCCCGGGGACGGCGTCCCCCCAGCACGCGGGGCTTCCCGCGGGAGAAGCCTGCGAGTCAGACGGAGGGTCGGGGTTCAAAGCCAAGCCCTCACCTCTCACCGGGAAGCGGGGAGTGGGGGGCTGGGCCCCAAGTGGTGGAGCGAAAGGTTTCAGGGACAGCGCCCAGGCCCTGAGTTCGAGGCCCGGGGAGAGCCCTCCCCACCACCCCCCAAAAAGAAAGGGAAAGGGGGAGGGGGAGGAGAAGGTCAAGGAGGGGGGCGCGTAGGGGCCGGGCTCCACCCCCCCAGGATGGGGGACCCAGCCCAGCCAAGCTCCGACACAACTGCGATCGATTAGACATCACAGCAACCAGGCCAGGTTCAAACCCCACCCCACGCGGCTCCGTCACCCATCCTGCCTGACCCCCCCCCCACTTCCCCCCCACCTCCCATTTCTCTTCTCTTTCCTTTGGCTGAAAACTCTGGTTCTGACTTCCTTTAGTTTTCCGGTCCCCAGGCAGGCAGATGGGGGGGGGGGCCCTGTGTGACTTGGGGTTGTTTCTCCTCAAAATAAGAGGCGCTGGGCCCATGGTTTACAAGAATAAAATAGAAACTTCATGCCCTGCCCAAGTACAAGCGGGGTGGGGGGCCGGGCACCCCACTGCAGATGCACCCACGTTGGGTTTTTAGGCGGGCATGGGCGCCCGCTCTTGGCTTTCCCCGGGGTTGCGTGGCGGGGTTTCAATAGGTAAGTTGGGGGGAGGGTCTAAGGCACGGCCACAGAGACACATAAAAGCCAGAGTCCCCGGATTAGTGCCACACACACAGATCCTTCTAGAAGCCAGGGCTGGCAGCAGGCTGGCTGGCTCACCCCACCTCCCGCCCCTGCTCACTGCCTTGCCTGTGGGTTTTAGACTTTCTGCCCTACGTGTCCTCTCAGCTCAACGGGGGCATATGGCTGCTTCGTCCAACCTCCTCACATGACCTGCGGAGAATCATTTCATAGTTTAAGGGGCACCGGGGTGGAGGTGTGGGGTGTTAGGGGTGTACTTCCCTGGACTGTGTTACCTCCATTCTCACGAGGGTCTGCATTTTTGTTGGCGGCGGTTCTGCTGGGGCTTGAACTCAGGGCTTGGGTTGATGTCTTTGAGCTCTTTTTTCCTTTTTATTTATTATTATTATTATTATTATTATTATTTTGCTAGTCCTGGGGTTTGAACTCAGGGCCTGGGTGCTGTCTGAGCTCTTTTTTCCTTTGTATTATTATTATTATTTTGCTAGTCCTGGGCTTGAGCTCAGGGTCTGAGCACTGTCCTTGGGTTTTCTCAAGGCTAGAGCCCTACCACTTGAGCCACAGCACCACTTCCGGCGTTTTCTACGTATGTGGTACAGGGTCTTTGTGCATGCTAGGCAGCATTCTAATACTAGGCAAACTCCTGGCTTCTGAGCCCTTTTTTTTTTTTAAATTTCTGCTCAATGCTGGCACCCTCCCACTTGGAGCCATATATATGGCGCCACTTCCGGTTCTCCAGTGGTTCACTGGAAGGTCAGGGTCTCACGGATTTTCCTGCCTGGGTTGCCTTTGAACCAGCCATCCTCAAACAGATCTCAGCTTCCTGAGTAGCTGGGATGACAGGTGTGAGCCACCAGCGCCCTGGGGTCCTGCAGAGTTACATCTGTGGGGGGATTATTTTCCTGCCACTAGTCTACAACCCACGCCTGACACAGCCTCTAGAGGAGACGCGCCACTGGCACCCTGTCCTGAGCAGCATGGCTTCATCCTGGAGGGGTTTTTTCGTATTATTCACTTAACCATGACATCTTGCTGTTCTTCAACTATGGTTCCGGGGATCTGAGCAGAGGCACAAAAATCTCAACAGAGCTCAGCTCCACACTGGCAAGTTTTGTTTAGTTGGGGGGGGGGAATAAATCCAAGAGCCATGGGCCTCGGGTTCAGCCTGGTGAGGGGGCTCTAAGAAGGGACCCTTAGTTTGAGTCCTGCCCTGTCTCCAGGTGCCAAATATCTTTGTGTCTCTCACCCCCAAGAATTATTCTGACCTCACCAGGTGCAGGACAGCGGCCCCCCCTCCCACAAAGTGGCTTTGGGGCTTTTTTTTTTTTTTGGTCATGGGACTTGAACTCAGGACCTGGGGGTTGTCCCCGAGTTCTTTGTTCTCAAGGCTTGGCTCTCTACCACTTTGAGCCATCTATGGCGCCACTTCCGGTTTCCTGGTGGTTCACTAGCGCTAAGAGTCTGGACTTTTTCTGCCCTGGGGCTGGCTTTGAACCCGTGATCGTCCAGATCTCAGCGACCTGAGCAGCTGGGATGAGTATGAACCATCAGTGTCAGGCTTTGAGCTGGTTTTTGTTTTGTTTTGTTTTTTAACCCGCCCGAATGAACCTCTTGGACTCAGAACACACTTCCAGGAAAATGTCCACGCCCCACCCCCACCCCCCAGCGCCAGGAGCGCCTCTTACCTTGGCGTGACGCGTGTGAGCTCATCTAAGGGGTGCAGGATTCGACAGGTAGTGAAGGTAAAGGTGGAGTTGGTCTGACACATGCATTTCCCGGGGTGGTGTGCTAGATTCGGGGAGGGGAGGGCAGGGGAGAGGAGGGGAGGGGAAGGGGAGAGGAAATAAAACATATTCCTTGCATCCGAGTCAACCACCATCAAAACGACCCCCGAGGTTTCCAGCCCGCCACAGATGCAAGAGGCGACAGGTCGAGCTTGGTTAGCAGGAGGTGGGTATGCAAGCTGAGACAAGGAATGTTCTGGATAAAAGATGCTCCCTCAAAAATAAACACTTTGGGGGAACATTTTTTTTTTTTCTTATCGTCATTGGTTGTGGGATTTAAACTCAGGGCCTGAGGCTGGCGCTCTACCACTTGAGCCACGGCACCACTTCTGGGTTGTTTTTTTTTTTTAAGTAGTTCATTGGAGGTAAGAGTCTCGGGGACTTTCCTGCCGCAGGCTGGCTTTGAACCGTGATCCTCCAGATCTCAGCCTCCTGAGTAGCTGAGAGGACAGGTGTTGAGCCACCAGTGGTCAGGCTGGAAATAAAACACATTTTGAGAGAAATAAAACCCATTCCACACACTGGGTGCTCAGCTTCCCACCCAATCCAGAAAGGCATTGCTCATTAGTAACTTTTTGGGGGGTGTGGGGGGTCTGATAGTGGATCCAGCTCAGGAGATTACAGAGGTAAAGCAAATCTATCATTCTGGGTAAATTTAATTTCCCAGCATCCCTCCACTGGGGTTGGCTTTGAACCTGCACCCTCACATCTTCTGCCTCTGTCCTGAGTCTCTAGGTTGACAGGAGGCACTGTGGTGGATGCCTGGCTTGTTTTGCATTATTATTATTTTTTTTCCATTGGCAAATGTTGCCAAAATGTAGCTCTGCACCAGAGGGGTGTGGGGATCCTGGAAGGCAGGGCAGGACTCAAACTCATACCAGGAAAAAAAGGGGGGCTGGTTCTGTGAGGTAGCTGGTTCCACTACTGTACCCCCATTTTACCAAGACAAAGGGCCAGTAAACTCAGGTGCCTCAACAACAACAACCCCACAAGAGTTTAGACTGTGTGTGTGTGGGGGGAGCCCCCCTTGCATGCCATGGCCCAGGACCAGAATCAGGTCTGCTCCCCCAAACCTCCCCCATACCAGACTCTGCTTTCCCAGCTGCTGCTTATTTCCAGAATACCTGATTTCTACAGCACAGAATCCTCAGTTTTAAAAATTACCTATCCATCCATCCACCCATCCACGTACCTATCTATCTATCCATCTATCCATCCATCTTTGGGTGCAAGTTCTGAGGCTTAAACTCAAGCTCTCCCTTAGCCATTCTTCAAATACTTTTTTTTTTTTTGGGGGGGGGGAGTTCAAGCCCAGCACCTTTACCACTGAACCACACCTCCTCCACTTCCAGTTTTGTTTTTTTTTTTAATTTTTGGTGACTGGTTTAGAGAGTCTTGAGGACATGCCAGCTCTGGACTCTGGCTTGGAAGTGTGAGCAGATCTCAGCTTCGTGAGTTAGCTAGAATGAGAGGAGTTGAATGTGCAGTTATCACTACCACTCACCCCGGGGCCCATTTACTTTCTTTTAAATACCCTGGCGGGTTTTCATTGTTGTTAAGGCAGCTGAGGGCAGAGGCTGAGTGAAGCCACACAGGCATGTGTTAGGACATGCGTGGGGAGCAGAGCACGAGAATCTGCAGGAAGCATGATTGGTGGGTAAGAGGGGTTTGGGGAGCCATTTCATTCATAACTCAAGCATTATCATGGGGTAGGGGGAAAAAAAACACAACACAACCCCCCCAAAAAACACAACTGCATAGCATCTAAAAGCATGCACAAGGAAAGGCAGAGATGAGCTGGCCCTGCCTTTTTCCTGCCCTGGAAGCAAATTCAACTCCCAGCGAGACTTTCCAGAAAGATCTGGAAGCCAGTGAGGATTTTTTTTTTCCCCCACCCACAGGCCAGGAGATCCAAAGGCTGAGATGTAGAGCCTTTAGCTCTTCAGTGGCGAATTTTCCCTCTTGGGTTCAATTTAAAAAACAAGTGCAAACCAAACCAAGAACTAAGTGATACAACAAACAAACAGACAAACAAACAACTTGGTTAAAACTTGAAAGTGAGGGGGGAGGGGAAATGGACAGAGGAAGGAAGCAAGGGACAATGACAAAAAAGGAAATAACTTGATTTGTGGGATTGTAATCCCTTTGTATAACTACTTAATGATAATAATAATAATAACAATAATAATAAACATTGAGGGACACACAAATTGAAGGCAGGGGAGACAAACCAGAGCATAAAAAAGTAATAATGATAATATTATTATTATCAGCAATGAGAGGGACATACAGCCATTGGGGCTGGGGGGGGGTTGATGTGGGAAAAAGGAAAACAAACAACAACAAACCAGCCTTTATGAATCTTGGCGTTTCCCAGACAAGAATTCAATGGCTTTAGGGACATGGATACCCAACAGAAGAAAATGCCTTAAGAAAATAGGGAATTTCAAAAAACAAAACAAAGAAAAATCTATGAAGTAAAAGCAAACCACACAACATGCTCTGACTGCAGGAAGGATCCAGAAACCAAAGTAACTGCAGGAGAGTCCTCGACAAAGCACCCCTCCACCCCAGGTTCCCTCCCCACCACAAATAAACAAGGAATCAAGGGGTCAATTTGGAATGCAGGGGGTGAGGAAGAGAGAGAAAGAGAAAGAGATGGCATGGACCCGCAAGATTAATCAAACAGAAATCACAAAGACACAAGATGGTTAGAAGAGAGAAGCTAACATGAAAAATTAAAAGAAAAAAAAATCAGCCAAAGCCAGGCTGGATTTGTAAAAAAATAAAATAAAATAAAAAAAAAATAAAAATCAAAAGCGTTCCCTCATTGAAACCCAGGATCAGGATTTCCAAGCCAGCAGGCACCTGTGTCCCCCCCAAACCCCACTGTCTCCCCAATTTACCAACATTCAATATGGCATCTGCATATGCAAAGCCCACTGACACCAGTGAGCTGGAGGCAAGGTGTGGGGCGGGGGGGGGGGGGGAGCTGCTAAAAAAAAAAATCACAACCGTTCCCCCCTAAATCCCAATTTCCCCAAGGTAGATTTAGCTTTAGTCATTTTAAGAAGATCAATCAACGTCAGTCAGAAAGTAGGGAAGCTGAGAGATTTTGGCCCCACCTCCCCAAAATACCACTTTGAGGGGGGCGGGAGGGGACGGGATGCAGGCCTGTGCCAGGCCCTCCGGTGTCACCTCGGGCAGCGGCCGGGTGGCCGCCACGCTGGTCTCCCTTAGGAGAGATATAACCAGGGACATTGTAAGTTGAGGGAGAGACAGTGGGCCTTTAGCACCCCAACACCTCAGCCACCCCTCAGTGCTCCCACCCAGAGTCCTCGCACCCCCGGCTCTGGCCTTCTCTGTCGCTCGCTCCCCACTCCTCCTGCAGAGGCTGGGGTTTGAACCCCGGGATCTCTGGCTCTCTCGTTTGTAAAAGGTAGGCCTGGTACTCTTACCACTAGAATCACTCCTCCAGTCCAGCTTTTTGCTGCCATTATGGTGGTGGTTAAAATGGAGAGATCATCTCCCAAATTTTATTTTATTTTTTTTTTAGTGTTTGTTTCCTGCCCTGGGGTTGCCTTTGAACCTCCATCCTCACAATCTCAGACTCTTGAGTAGCTAGGATGACAGCAGCGTTTGATGATCCCACAAGGCTGAGGATAAACGGGGCTGGCTGTCCATCTGGCCCCTCACAAAATAAAGCATTTTCATTCCATCTCAGTGCTGCTGCTACTTCGTTCTCTCTTTTTCTTTTTTGTCAGTCCTGGGGCTTGAACTCAGGGCCTGGACACTGTCCTTAGACAGTTTGTACTCAAGGCTAGCACTATGCCACTTTAGCCACAGCACCACTTCTACCTTTTCTGAGTAGTTTGCTAGTGATAAAAGAATCTCATGGACTTTCGGGCCCGGGCTGGCTTTGAATTGTGATCCTCCAGATCTCAGCCTCCCGAGTAGCTAGGAGGACAGGCGTGAGCCTCAGGCCCCAGCACTTGTCTTTTTCTTTTCTTTTCTTTTATTAGCAGCCTCTCCTGTCCCCCACTTAAGGAACTCTGCTGGACCACACCCCTCCAAGAGGAGAAAAAAAAAAGAAGAAAATGGGGCTGTGTTCACGGTGTAGGAAGCGGCCTAAGAACATTAAGAAAAACAAAAGAAAACAAAACCAAAGAACAGCAAACAAATGAAACCGAAACACGAGGACTGCACGATGGAAATGCGATCACGACCCACGCAGGACGGACAGAAGCTACGGGACAAGAGTGCCGGCCGAGGAGGGGGGTGGGGGGGAGGGCGTGGACGTGAGAATGGCCCAGGACTCTGGTCCCGGGAGTGGTGCTAAGTGGACAGGACTTGTTGGGGTACCCTCACCAGACCCCTCCTCCTCCTCCTCCTGCATGGCTGGCGGCTCCCGCATCTCCTGAGGCCGGCTGGGGTCCTGTCGGCTGCCGGACAGAGGTGGCGCGGGCGTCCCCTCACCTGGGGCCTCGGGGTGCTGGACGGGCGTGGAGGTCGCCAGGCCCCGGAGGGACGCGTGGTCACCTGTGTCATCTTCCTCCAGGTCGTTGAGGCAGTACACCTCGTCCAGGTCCACGTCCAGGGTCCGGAAACCCTTGGTCACCACCCCAGGCCGGGGGTCAAGGATCCCCCCGAGGTGAGGCTGGGCCAGCTGCTGCCAGTGGTGCAGGGTGGCGGAACCTTGCGGAAGAAAAAGAGGAGAAGGGGAGAAGTGGGGGGGTGAACATGGCGTCCAGGATGATGGACTGTTTACTGAGCCCCTTGAGAGCATGCCATGGGGAACCCCAACATTGCATTCACCAGGAAGGTGGAGGGGGTCATCTGACCTTCCCTTCTGCAAAGATGTTGATATACCCGACCCTGCCAGGAGGGGGCGCCAGAGGAACCGGTCTGCTTTCATAGTTCTATGGTGTGTGTGTGTGTGAGAGACAGAGACAGACAGAGATAGAGAAAGACAGAGACAGACAGACAGAATACCTTGGCCTTGAGCTCAAAAAGCCTGGTCCTTGAGCTTCATTTGCTCAAGGCTGGCACTCTACCACTTTGAGTCACAGCGCCATTTCTGGTTTCCTGGTGTTTAATTGGAGATCAGAGTCTCATGGACCTTTCTGCTGGCTTTGAATCCAGATCCTCTGATCTCAGACTCCTTATTTCTGTTGTTGTTGTTGTTGGTGGTGGTGGTGGTGGTCATGGGGCTTGAACTCTAGGCCTGGGCACTGTCCCTGAGCTCAACTCAAGGCTACCACTCTACTCTGGAACCTTAGCCCCACGTCCCGTTTTCTAGTGACTAATTGGAGATAAGAGTCTCAGCTTCTTTAGTGCCCCGGCTGGCTTTCAACTGTGATCCTCAGATCTCAGCCTCCTGAGTAGCTAGGATGACAGGCCTGAGACACCTGCGCCTGTCATAGTGTTTCTTCTTTTTCTTTTTGCCAGTCCTGGGGCTTAAACTCAGGGCCCTTGGACTTTCTCAAGACTAGAGCTTTACCACTTGAGCCACCCAGCACCATTTCTGGCACTTTTCTATGTAGGTGGTACAGAGGAATGGAACCCGGGTCTTTGTGCCTGTTAGGCAAGCACTCTACCACTAGACCAAATTCCCGGCCCCCATATTATTTACTCTTGAGATACAACATCCTGCTCATACTCCGGCCCTGGCTCACCGAAGACAATTTCATTTGGACTTCCCTCCCAAGTGACTGGATTACAAGCAGGCACCGCCTCACCTGGCCAAGCTGTTTATTCAAATCAACTAACACCAATCCCTCCAGTCCACGCGCGAGAGAAAACACGGGAGACAGGAAGGAGTGTTGTACAGGACAGACTACCACAAACAGGAAGCCCTCAATACAGGTAAGTGCAATAAGATGAAGTCTGACAAAATCTTCCTGGGGACCCAGCCAAAGAGAAATGCAAGGACGAGGCATAAATACTAGCTGTCAGGCTGGGAGCATGGCCTGGTGGTAGAGTGCTCACCTAGCATACACAAAGCCCTGGGTTCGACTCCTCAGCACCACATAACACAGAAAAAGCCTGACATGGCGCTGTGGCTCAAGTGGTAGAGCATTAGCCTTGAGGAAAAGACAGTGCCCAGGCCCCGAGTTCAAAACCCAGAACTGGAATAAATAAAAAATAAATATATACATAAATAAAGCAATGAATACTAGCTCTCGCTTTAACCACCTCTGTTGACGCACCCTGTACTCTGCCAGCAAACAACTTGAGAAGGCGACAGAGTTGGCGGCAGACGGAGGTGTGATTGAGGCATGTGGGCAGGCCACACAGATCTAATGCGGAGAAGATGATCTCTCCTCTGACACCAGATCCCAGGGGGCTCAGGTGACAACGTGCAAGGTTTGTAATAGCATCGCAGTCTGACCTTGGACATCTGAAAGTGTTCCAAGGGCAAATGTATTTGGGAAAATTGCAACTCTAGCATTGCTATCATCTCCTCAGGTTTGGGTTTGACTGTGTGTGTGTGTGTGTGTGTGTGTGTGTGTGTATGTGTGTGTGTGCGCATGCGCACACATGAGAGAGTGCCAGTGCTTGAACTCAGGGCCTGGGCATTGTCCCTGAGCTTCTTTTGCTCAAGGCTAGCACTCTTCCACTTGAGCCACAATTCCACTTCTAGTTTTTGAGTGATTCATTGAGAGATAAAAGTCTCATGGCCCAGATTAGCCTCAAACTGCGATCCTCTAGATCTCAGCCTCGACAGGCGCGAGTTATGGGCACCTGGATCTCCCGTCTTCTTCTTCTTCTTTTTTTTTTTTTAAAAAGATAAGCATCTCTCTAATTTGAATGTCTTTTTCCTGCTGAAATCTTGTAAGGTTAGATGGAGACACAGGGGTGGCAACATTCTTGAAATGCCCAACAAAAGCTCATTTGGCTGACACACATTAGCAGACAGCAAAATTAATGAAGCCGGTGAGGCACATGCCAGGCAAGGGTGCCCATGGGCTTTTCCCATGGTGCCACAGCTTACACTCTCCCGGGACCTGACCTCAGGCACCATTACTAGGACACACACACACTCACACTGCTGGCCTGCAGTAGTCTTGACTTTTTTTTTTTTTTTTGCCAGTCCTGGGGCTTGAACTCAGGGTCTGAGCACTGTCCTTGAGCTTTCTCAATGGTAGAACTCTACCACTTGAGCCACAGCACCATTTCTGGCTTTTTTTTATGTATGTGGTACCAAGGAATCAAACCCAGGTCTCTGTGCATGCTAGGCAAGCACTCTACCACTAGGCCAAATTCCCGGCCCCTTGACTTTCTTTTGCATATAAAAAATGCCATGCACCGTCCCAAATTCATGTGGGTTTCAGGCTGAAGAACAGAATCGTGAAGATGAGAGAGCTGGGAGCTCTTAGCAGCGTTGGTAGTAGGTATAGACAGAAAAGAAGAACTAAAAATGAATAAGAAAGGGAAGGGAAAGAAAGAGGGAGAAAGATAGGAAGAAAGAGAAAGAAAAAAGGGGAAAAGAAAAAAAGAAGAAGAAAAGAAAGGAGAAAGAAAGGAAGGAAGGAAAAAAGGAAGGAAAGAAAGAAAAGAAGGAAGCAAACAGAAAGGAGGGAAGGAATGAACAAAGAAAAAAGGAAAAACAGGGAGGGAAGGAGGGAGGGAGGGAGGGAGGGGAAAAAATAGAGGGCGCCCGGCTGGTCCCGCCCCTGGTTCCCACGGTGGGAGAGGCCCCGCCCCCTGCCCGCGCTCCTCCAATCAGGACACGCGCCCGCCTCGAGCGCCCGGAAAGGGCCGGCCCCCGCCGCGTGCTGCGCCGGGCCGCGCTGCGCGCTCGGGTTCCCCGTGCACCCACGGCCCGCGGCGCTCACCTTCCAGCGGCTTGACGATCTGCAGTTTCTCGGGCAGGAAACCTCGGCTGCCGAAGGACATGGCGGAGCCGGCGGTGAGTGCGCCCAGCGACGCCAGGCTCCCGGTGGGCGACGGCGGTCCCTCCGCCAGCCGCCGCAGCTTCCGCTCCTGCTCCTCCTCGAAGAACCGCCGCTCCGACAGGAAGTTCTCCCGCCGCAGCGACAGCCGCCGCAGCGCCGTCTCCAGGTCGTGCGAGCCCGGCGTGCCCGGCGTGCCCGGCTTCTTCCCGCACCCCTCGGCCCTGCGGGGGAGGCTGCCGTGAGGGGCGGGGCCGGAGGGGGCGTGGCTCTGGCTGGAGGGGTGTGGCCAGCATGGGGGTGATGGGCGGGACGGTGGCGTGGGGGCGTGGCCTCTGGTAGGACTGTGTGGGCGTGGCCGGCACTGGGGCGTGGCCGGCAAGGGCGGCTGGGAACCTGAGGACCCAGGTTCGAAACCAGCTCCCACCCCCTGCCCCGTGGCTCTGGCTCGCTCACCCCAGCTCGGCCGCCTCGGTTTCCAGGATGAGGCTGTTGGTCCGGTTGTCGAGGAGCACGCTGCCCGCGTCGCTGCCGTAGAAGCTGGACCTCGGGGTGCTGACGCAGCTGGACAGCAGAGAGCTCATGGCCGAGGACTGGTTGGAACCGGGGATGTTCATGGGTGACGGGGTGAGGGACCGCTGCTTCACCACCTGGTTCATGCTCCTCACTGCCTCGAACACTCGCTTCTGGTGACTGGGGAGGGGAAGGGGGGGGGCAGGCTAAAGCAATCCCGGTGAGTGTGGGGGGAATCACAGCCCGGCTCCTCGGGCCGAGGCTGAGAGCTGGAGGATCGCGGGTTCGAGGCCCACGTGGCCAGGAGAAGGCTTTGTCTCCAGATGAACCAGCAAGAGTGGCGGCTGTGGCTCAACGTGCTGGGGCGCTGCCAGCCTCCAACATAAAAGCTCAAGGACAGCGCCCCATGACCAAAAAAACCCCCCAAAACCCACGGGGATGGGAGGTGGGGGTCCCTACGTGATGTCCAGAGACTCCGGGTCCTCCAGCTGCAGTTCCTTCCGCATGGTCCCCTCGATCTCAGCCGCCAGCGAGTCCTGGGGAGGCGGAAGGCAGGGGCCGGTGAGCCAGACACACCCAGCGGATCGGACGTCGTGTCTAAAAGAGGGGTGCAGCCAGGAGCCCCCCCCCACCCAAAGGGTAAAACCTTGTACTCTCTCCTGGGCCTTTTATTTTGCTGGCTTCAAATTGCGATCCTCAGATCTCAGCTGGGATTACAGGCGTGAGCTATGGGTGTGTGCCACAGCAGTGGTTTGGAGATGGAGTTTAGCGGCAAGTGTGTGTTAAGCGGCTGTGAAATGCTTTTTCTACCCGTGACAAAAATCTGGGGTCCCACTCGCCCCCCGCCCCCATGTGGTTCCAGGATTCATGTGGATCAAACATAAACTATTCCCTCAGAGTAAGCGACAAGGCTTCCTTGAAGACCCCGGAATCAGAACGAATTCCTGTCATACCTGTCCATCCCAGCTACTCAGGAGGCTGAGACTGGAGGATGGAGATTGGAGGTCAACTCCCCCACCCAATAGAAAAATTAAAAAAAAAAAATCCTTATCTCCCAAGGAAGTTGTAAAAAAGAAAAAGCCGGAAGTGGAGGAGTGGTTCAAATGGTAGAGCACCAGGTAGCTGGGCACGGTGGCTCACGCATGTTACCCTAGCTAACCCACGAGGCTGAGATCTAAGGATCAAGGTTCAAAGCCAGCCTGGGGCAGGAAAGTCCCTGAGACTCTCATCTCCAAGGAACCACCAGGAAACCGGAAGTGGTGCCATATATATGGCGTGGTAGAGTGCTAGCCTTGAGCAGGCTCAGAGACAGCGCCCCCCCCCTCCCCAGGTCCCAAGTTCAAGGCACCGATCAGGAGGTCCGGGGGGACGGGAGGATGCTGGGAGGAGAGCCTCAGCTCACCATGGGGAAGAGGCCGAGCGAGTGGTAGCGCCTGGACGTGGTGTTGGGCATGGTCTTGTTCCTCAGGTTCTTTAGCTCCTCCTGGGCTTCGTGCAGCATCTCCATGCACTCGGCATACTTGTCCTCCAGCTCCCGAAGCTGCCCGACACAGGGAAACACGCGTGCGCGCGCACACATGCACGCCTGTGAGAGGCCTGGCACTGGCTGGCCACTCCCCCCCACATCCCAGCTACTCGGGCAGGCTGAGATCTGGAGGATCGTACACCCACCTCGGCTGTGAGCTGTCTCTGGGCGTCTTTGGCGGCCCCCAGATGCTGGACCAGCTCCTCGTTCTCCACGGCACACTACAACGTGGCAAAGACAGGCCGTGTTCTGGAGCGAGATGCTTGTGGGCCTCTGGTGGCCGGAGCCTGCGTGGACCTTGCCTCCCAGGAAGTGTTCGCCTCCCGCTCTCTCACTGGTGGGGTTTGGAAGGCCCAAGTCTTCCCTGCTCGTCCCTTTCTCTTTCTTCTTTCCTTTCCTCCCCCCTCGCCTTCCCCCACTTTCGCCGTCCCTCTCTTCCTTTTTGTTTCAACTAGAATGTTCTTGTTATTGTAATGATGAACAGAGGGGTTAACCATTTCAAAAGTGAAGGGAATGAGTACATTTTCGGGGGAAGGGCAAAAATCACCTCTTCCTTTGTTGTCCCCCAGTTTTCCCCACCTTCTCGTCTTCCTTCCTCTTCCACCCTCCCTCCTCTCCCCTCCCTCTTTTTCCCTTCCTTCTCCTTTTCCTTCCTCCCTATCTCCTCTCCTCATCCCTTCTTTACTGTTTTTCCAAAAGCTCTCCACCTCTGCCTGATAAATCCCAAGTAAAAAGCA
This sequence comes from Megascapheus bottae, assembly GCF_031878675.1. NCBI lineage: Eukaryota > Metazoa > Chordata > Mammalia > Rodentia > Geomyidae > Megascapheus > Megascapheus bottae. The sequence goes on along the minus strand of NC_143540.1, from coordinate 9,124,200 downwards.
ACCCTGGAACGCTCAGGATCAAAGTTCAAGGCCCCCCTGCTTCCTGTGCTTTCTCCTCCACTCAGCGGCTCTTATCCATTGGGCCTAGGACCTGAGAAGGTCTTTCCTGCCTCAGGCCACACCAAGTTCTGCCCCTGAGCCCCAGAACTTTCCCTCGGCTCGCCCTTAGGACAGCATGTCGCGAGTGGCTCACGCCTGTCATCCCAGCTACTCGGGAAGCTGAGATCTGGAGGACTGCAGTTCAAAGCCAGCCCAGAGCAGAAAAGTCCATGAGACTCTGATCCTCTAGGAACCATCAGAAAAACATGGTGCTGGTTCAAAGTGGTAGAGAGCTAGCCTTGAGTGAAAGAGCCCAGAGACAGAGCCCAGGCCCTGAGTTCAAGCCCCAGAGCTGACCCAAGGAAGGGAGGCCTTACCGCTTTGGCCTTCTTCTGCAAGTCCACGATTTGAGAGAGGAGATGCGTGATCTCTTCCTGTTGCCGGACTGCATCTTCGGTCTTCTTGGCCAGCTCCTCAGAAATGCTGGCAATTTGCACGTTCGCATCCCCTGCCACCAGAGAGGGAGGGGGAAAAAAAAAAATCACAAAAATGGGTGAGTTTTGAACCCATGATCGGCGTGAGCTTCCGGTACCCAGCAATTTTTACCTATTTTTTGCAAGCTATCCCAGATACTTTTTATTTCCAGTGAGCCAGCAAAAAAAAAAAAAAAAAGTAAAAGCCAGAAGTGGAGGTGTGGCTCAAATGGTAGAGCACCACCTGAATTCTCTCTGAGTTCAAAGCACTGGTTGATATCGGCTCCAAAATAAATGAAATAAAAGGGGGGAGGGAGACAAAAGACACATACTCAGCTCCTTCACGCAGTCGCTGACTAGCTGCTGTTCTTTTTCTTCATAGGTGATGGTTTCTGTCTTTAGCTGGCAGGCCTGGGGAGGGGAGGAGAGCACGGATGAGGCAGAGACATGGGATGTGGCCCAAACCTATCCAGTTCCTGCCCCTTCAGTCCTGCCTTCCCGCCTGCCCCTCACAGGGGGAAATTTCACTCCCTTCCCTGACCACCAGGGGGCGCTGCCAGGGAACTCCAGCCTTCGCTGCTGGTATTTATTTATTTAGTTGCATGTCTGTCTTGCCCAGCTTACAGGGAGAATAAAGCCTTGTGAGGAAGGCTAGTCATGCCATATGAATTAGCTAGTTTTACTGTGCCAGGTATTACAGGCTAGGCTGTGAGGAAGAGAGTTAAACCCATGGTGAAATAACCACACACACACACACGCGTGTGTGTATATATATCTTATTACATTATATGACATTAGTATATTTTATATTATTACAGTACAGATATTACTATGTATTCTATACTGTTACATGTATTATCATACATTATATATTATATTATACATGTTTTATGTTGCACGTATTATCTTATATACTATATACATATTAACCTGCAGTCCAAAAAAGAAATATGCTTTGTACCTGACTTATGGAAGTGTCACCCTTCTGATACATCCCTTTTATCATAACAAACTGTTAAAAATTAAGGAAAAAAAAAAAAAAAGCCAGAGACTCAGCTGTCTGCTGGCTTATGCCTGTGGGTCATCTTAGTGATTCAGGAAGCTGAGATCTGAAGATCCTGGTTCAAAGCCGGCCTGAGCAGAACAAGTCTGTGAGACTCTTCCCACCAATGAGCCAGCAATAAATAAATAATGAAAGGGCCAGGAGTTTGGCCTAGTGGTAGAGTGCTTGCCTAGCATGCACGAAGCCCCGGGTGCAATTCCTCCGTACCATATACATAGAAAAAGCCACAAGTGGTGCTGTGGCTCAAGTGGTAGAGCTCAAGGCTTGAGAAAGCTCAAGGACAGTGCTCAGGCCCTGAGTTCAAGCCTCAAGACTGGCAATAAATGAATGAGTGACTGACTGAATGAAAGCAAACCACAAGTAGAGTCTTGAGAGCTCAAAACCTGTCTTCCAGGATGGCTCTGCCACCAGGGTGGCGCCTGGGTGGGGGTCCAGGAGCAAAGGGGTGTCCCACCTCAGACCGGAGCAGCACATTCTCGTCTTCTAGATCCTTCAGCTTCTTCTGAAGTGAGTCTAGGTGGAAATAGTTCTGGACAGAGGAGGAAGATTCATTCCTCTTCAGCCTGCAGGGGGAGAAAATAGCCTCACATTAGAAAAACGTTTTGTTTTTGTCAGTCCTGGGACTTGAACTCTGGGCCTGGGCGCTGTCCCTGAGCTCTTCAGCTCAAGGCTACTGCCCTACCCCTGGAGCCACAGCACCACTTCCGCTTTTCTAATGGTTAATTGGAGATAGGAGTCTCACGGACTTTGGTGCCCGGCTGGCTTTGAACCTTGATCCTCAGATCTCAGTCTCCTGAGTAGCTAGGATGACAGGCGTGAGCCACCGCATCTGGCTGGTTTTTCTTTTTCTTTTTGCCAGTGCTAGGTCTTAAACTCAGGCCTGGGCACTTGTGTCCCTGAGCTTCTTTCTGCTCAAGGCTGGTGCTCTACCACTTGAGCCACAGCACCACTTCTGGGTTTTTCTATGTATATAGTGCTGAGGAATCGAAGCCAGGGCTTCATGCATGCTAGGCAAACATGATATAATTTATTATATTATAATAATTAATAATGTATTACAATTATAACCATTTATGGTTATATAATGATAACTATTATTCTGTGCTCATTACTATTTTTTTCTACATGGTTTTATATTTATTATATTATTATGATTTTGTGATCTTGCAGGTACTGGGCTTGAACTCAAGGCCTGAGCACTGTTCCTTAGCTTTTTCACTCAAAGCTGGTGGTATACCACCTGAGCCACAACTCCACTTTCAGCTTTTTGTTCCTTCACTGAAGATAAGAGTCTCCTGGGCTGGCTTTGAACTTCCATCCTCTAGATCTCAGCCTCTTGAGTAGCTGGGATGACAGGCGGGAGCCACTGGGTACCTTGCTTCCCTGGACGTGTATTTAATTCTGAGAATGCCTCTAACGTGCCAACGAGTTAAAGAGCGTTAGCCTTGAGCGAAAAAAGCTTAGGGACAGGGCCCAGGCCCTGAGTTCAAGCCCCAGGCCTGGCACCAAAAACTAAAGAAAAAGGAAAAAGAAAATGGAATTAATGCTTCCAAACCTGTCTTTTATTTCTACAGCAGCACAAAACCCACTCACATGCCATGGAGGGAAAATGTCAGATGGGATCAAATGACCTGATCAAGATGCAGAAGAGCCAGGAAGAGGAAAAGGAAAGGAGAGGAGAGGGGAAGGGAGGGGAAGGGAGAGGAGGGGAGAGAAGGGGAGGGGACGGTCTCCCAGGGCCTGGCAGGACTGGAGTCACTGAGGCCATGTTGAAGCAGGTGGCTCTGTAATGTGGGCAACCCCACTCTGAAAACACTCCATTCCCGCCCGACCACGGGGCCTGCAGAAACTCACGGTGTGGAACAGACGGACTCGGGCTCGCTCTCCTCTGCGGCGCTGGTGTAAAACTGCAGCAGCTCATCCTTCATGGAAAGCTCATGGCGGAGCTGGGAGACCTGCCCCGGAGAGACCGGGCGGGGCCCGCAGTTAGCTCTGCCTGAGTAAGTGTGCGTCCTGGAGCTTGAACTCAGGGCCAGATTTTTCACTCTGCTTGACCACTTGAGTCATGCCACCACTCCCAACTGGCTTTTCTTTTTTCTGTTTTTGGAGATAAGCCTCATGGACTTCTGTGCCTAGGCTGGCTTTGAACTGTGATCCTCCCGATCTCAGCCTCCTGAGTAGCTAGGATGACAGGTGAGAGGCACAGCGCCTGGCCCTGAACTTCATTCATTCATTTTTGGTTGGTCGTGGGACTTGAACTCTGGGCTTGAGTGCTGTCTCTGAGCTCTTCAGCTCAATGCTGGTGCTCTACCACTTGAGCCATAGCTCCACTTCCGGTTTCCTGGTAGTTCCTTGGAGTCTCCCAGACTTTCCTGCCCAGGCTGGCTTTGAACCTGGATCCTCAGATCTCAGCTTCCCTGAGTAGCTGGGTTGCCAGGCCTGATGAGCGAGCTACCCAGACCCCGGCACTTCTGGCAAAGCATGGAGGGTCCAGTTAAGAGTCTGGACTGCCAGGAGAGGGCAGAGATGGTGGGCAGAATGACAGGGCTGGGCCTGAGCGGCTCCGTGAGCCGTCGGGAGCTGCAGGATGGACTGACGGCAGCCAGGCAGCATCTAAAGTGGGGGGCTTGTTCCTAGCCCTCCCCCTCCCCCGGCCCTCCCGGTATCCGCGCACTCCTCACCTCCTCTCGGATATGCTCCACCTGCTCCTCCAGCAGCTCATTGCGCTCTGTCAGCGACTTGTTCTTCTTCAGCAAGGACTGGCCAATCCGGGCGGCCAGCTCCAAGTCCCGCTCTTTCTACCAGAGGGAAGAGGGACGACAGGTTTTGAACAACAACAATCCTGTGCAGAATGACACTGGTGGCTCACGCCTGGCATCCCAGCTGCTCAGAGGCTGAGATCTGAAGGATCCAGGTTCAAAGCCAGCCTGGGCAGACAAATCTGAGACTTCTAGCTCCAGTTAAGGAGAAAAAAAAACCAACAAACCCCAAAACAAAAACAATTTCAAGCCAGGCACGGTGGCTCACGCCTGCCATGCTAACTGCTCAGAAGGCTGAGATCTGAGGATCAGAGTTCAAAGCCAGCCCCGAGAGGAAAGACCATGAGACTCTTATCTCCAATTAACCACCAGAAAACCGGAAGTGGCCCTGTGGCTCAAGGGGTAGGGCGGTAGCCTTGACATGAGAGCTCATGGGCAGCGCCCAGGCACAGAGTTCAAGCCCCACAACCAACAACAACAACAGACAGGAAAGGAGGGAGGGAGAGAGGGAAGGGAAGAATGAAAAGAGAGAGGGAGGGAGGGAAAGAGGGAGGGAACGGGGATTTATTAACACTGCAGCTGCTAAGAGACAAGGTTATGAAACTCTTCTGAACTGGGGAAACTGAGGCAGGCACGGGCCCAGCCTGGCTGGCCATTTCCCTCTTCTGGCTGGGTTGGCCTTGCCTTTGAAGGGTGGCCCTATGGCCTGGGCCGTGTCTCCTGGGGAGCCGCCCCTCAGGTGACATGGCACAGCTCTGCCATGGTGGCCTAGCTTGCCCTCTTCCTGTTGAAGCCGGCTGAGTCACCGTCTCATTCACCCATTTCTGCTTCCACTGGTGACTCAGGGCCTGGCGGGAGGAAGGGAAGCCCTGTCAAAAAAAAGAGGGGGTGGCAGCAGGCTCTACCCAGAGGTACTGTGCACCCCCACACAGCTGCCAGCCACAACAATACTCGGAGGGATGGTGCCCTATGTAAAATTCACAAGCACGCCGGGCACGGCAACTCACGCCTGCAATCCCAGCTGCTCAGGGAGGCTAAGATTGAGAGGATCACAGTTCGAAACTAGCCTCTGGAGGGAAAGTCTCTGTGAGATTCTTTAGCTCCAGGGACAGTGCCCAAGCCCTGAGTTCAAGCCCTACAACTGCCAAAACAAACAGAACAAAACAAAACAGAAGCAAAAGTTCCAGAAGGCCGGGTCCTGGAAAGCACCCTATGCAGGTATCAGAAGGGCAAATATAGTGGCAGAAGAACGGAAAAGCCAAAGCCAGGGAAAGCCCGGACAGGTGCCCGAAGCCTGGACAGCTAGACTTTAACCAGGAAACCAGACCAAATTACCAAGAAAGGCGGGGAGCCTTCTGTCTTATCAGGGCAAGGCCGAATGCTGTGACTGTAAAAACACAGCCACAGATAAAGGAACCCCCCACACCCCCCCCAAAGGAGGAGGAAGGTAAGATTGTGTGGCTTAGTGGTAGAGTGCATGCATGAAATCCTGGGTTCAATGCCTCCATACCACATACACCGAAAAAGCCAGACATGGTGCTGTGGCTTAAGCCATGAGCAAAAGAAGTTCAGAGACAGCACCCAGGCCCTGAGTTCAAGCCTCACCACTGACCCACCCCCCCCCACCCCAGCCCTCACCACATACACACAAAATTGTGCCTGTATTTGGGGCTTAAACTTAGGACCACATGCAACGTGCTTGGCTTTTTTGTTTTGATCAAGCTTGGATGTCTACGACTTGAGTCACACCTCCACTGCTGGGAGTTCACTGGTTCACTGGAGATAAAAAGAGCCTCACAGACTTTTTCCTGCCTGGAGTTAGTTGGCTTTGAACTGCTACCCTTGGATCTCAGCTTCCTGAGTCGTCAGGATAACAGGCGTGAGCAAACCCACCTGCAGCTACAAGTGCAAATGTTTTGTTATGGCTCACACCTGTCATTGCAGGTACTTTGGGAGGCTGAGATCTGGAGGATCATGGTTCAAAGCCAGCCTGGGCAGGAAAATCCATGAGACTCATCTCCAAGGAACCACCACAATAACCAGAAGTAGAACTGTGACTCAAATGGTGGAGTGCTAGCCTTGAGGGAAAGAAGTTCAAGGACAACACCCAAGCCCTGAGTTCAAGACCCAGGACTGGCACCAAGAAAAAAGTTTGTTTTGAGAAATTGCTCTGGATTTTTTTTAATCCGCCAAAACTCTGTGTAATAAAAAACCATGACAAAATGCAAGTCTTTTGGGGCTCAGCTGATTCGAAGGGTCAAGAAACTCTCTTTTCCTCGGTCCCCATACACTCACCTCTTCCAGAAGCCGAGTGACTGCATCTAAGTCGCTGTATGTTTTAGTCATCTGGCCAACTCTTTCGGCGCATAAAACTATGAGACACAGAGAACCCCAGTGAGATCACAGATACCCCAAGCTTGTCAAGACAAAATGTCATCCCCAGCCTGGTGCCAAAGGCTCACGCCTATCATCCCAGCTCCTCAGGGGGCTGAGATCTGGAGAATAGCAGTTCAAAGCCAGCCCCAGGTGGGAAAAGTCAGGGAGACTCTATCTCCAAGGAACCATTAGAAAAGCAGAAGTGGCACTGTGGCTCAAAGCGGTAAAGTGCTAGCCTTGTGGTCACAAGGCCCTGAGTTCAAGCCCCAGTACTAGGCAAACAAAAGAAGAAAAAAAAGAGAGAGAGGTAACCTGAGATATAATTCAATCAGCCTTTAAATATTTCATTAAATGAAAGTAAAGAGCATCTCGACGAAGAAGCTCAGCGAAATCCAATCTGTTGGAATGATTTTCTGAGCTCACAGAGGAGGCTGGAAATCTGGTTCTAAAATCTGAAACCTTCCAGGGCCTCAGAAGCCTCCGATTCAGAAGCCAGGCCTTCCCTTCTACCTGGCAACTCCTGGGCAGACTCACACCCGCTGAACTCCACTGTGTCCCCTGGTCACTTTCTGGCCAATCAGGAAATGGGCAGAGTGAGCGAAGCTTCTGGATGGAGCCCCAGCCTGCCCACAAGACGACAAAGACGAAGGGATCAATGTGCTGTGGATCACTCAGGAGGCTGAGATCCAAAGGACCAAGGTTCAAAACCAGGCAGACTTTCGTCTGGGAGACATTTATCTCCAATGAACCACCAAAAATAAATAAACAACTTGATGCCAGAAGTGGAGCTGTGGCTCAGATGGTAAATGCTACTAGTCTTGAGGGAGAAAAAAAACTAAGGGGGACAGATAGGTACCCAGACCGTGAGTTCAAGGCCCCACCCCCCTCACCCCAGGCAGTGGAGAGTCGCTGAGATCTGCATTTCAGAAAGCAAAGTTGTTGGAACAATCTAGAATTGGGACAAGAAGGGAAAACCAGGTGTTAATGTGTTAATGGGGGTGGGGACCGGGCACACTACGGGGGTCAAGTTCAAATGAGATCAGAGGAAGGGAGACACTGATTGGCTGTCCCTCCTGACAGCTCTGACAGGTGCTTCCCTCCGAAAGCCAATCGCAGGACTGTTATGCAAATAGAGCCACGCCCCCAACTCACTGTGAGAATCAATTCTGGCAAACCAAACCAGCTCCCTCCACACAAGGTCCCTAGCCTAGTGCCAAAGAGTTCTAGCCAGTGGGGCTCCAGAGTGATGGGTTCTGAGGGACCCCCCCCCCCCAGCCCTTCTGGCTCACGCCTGTCATGCTAGCTACCCAGGAGATTGAGATCTGAGGATCATGGTTCAAAGCCAGCCCTAGGGCAAGAAAGTCCACCACCAGGAAAACCAGAAGTGGTGCTACGGCTCAAGTGGTAGAGTACCAGCCTTAGGCAAAAGAGCTCAGGGACAGCGCCTGCGGCCATGAGTTCAAGCCCAGGAACTGAACAATAACAACAACAAAAAAAGCCTGAATGTGTGGCAGGGGCTGTGCAAGGCAGGACAAAGGCCCAGATTGGAATTTACAGCTGGGGAATGCCAGACAAGGTCAACTTAGCTGTGTCTCAGGGGTTTTGTTTGTAAAAACTGGAATATTTACCCTACCTGGGATTGGGTGATTAAGCAGATGACCTTTGGAAGTGCAGGGCACTGAGTCAAACTCACCTTGTCAGCAACCCAGATACTCTCATCTGTTCTTTGGGATGTTGCATTTTTATGCCAGACCTGGGGCTTGAACTCAGGGACTGAGCTCTTTCACTCCAGGTTAGCACTCTACCACTTTCTGATGGCTCACTGGAGATGAGAGTCTCATGGACTCTCTTTCCCAGGCTGGCTTTGAACTGCAATCCTCCAGATCTCAGCCTCCCGAGGAGTTAGGACAAACAGACATGAGCCAGCTGTGCCCAGCTGGTCTAGAACTTTCTAACCAAAACACTTGGCTTGAACAAACTGTGACCAGGGAAAACTGTGATATCCTGCCTGCTTGCTGGGCTTGTTTATTGAGGATCACAGGTTTTACCCTGAAACTCAACCCTCTGGCTTATCTCCTTGAGGTCTAGCACATTCTTTCTTGGGGGGGAGGGGGGTGAGAAAACCTCAAATGTTAGTTTTGCTTGCACAAAGAAAACAAATGATGTAGACCATAATTACCACCATAATAATACAAACTTCTGACTGGGGAGCAGAGATTTAATCAGGGAAAAGTAGGAGGATTAGTGGGGAGAAATAACAGAAGGAAGGAAAGAAAGTGGAAATGTCACCCCCCAAATTCTCCCTTTTTGTCTTGAATTCTAGACAAGCTGCACACTCTGGTGTGGTGAGACAGGACTGTCGCCAATGAAATAGACTAGAGGTGGTTGCTGAACCCAGATAACTGGGGCTATCACCTCCAATGTTTCTGACCCCCCAAAACTAGGGGGGTTGCTTTCCTGAGCTTTTTGGGGGGAGGTCAGTTGTAGGACTTGAACTCAGGGCCTGAGCACTGTCTCTGAGCTCTTTTGCTCAAGGCTAAGACTCTACCACTTAAGCCACAGTGCCACTTCCCATTTTCTGGTGGTTCACTGGAGGTAAGAATCTCAGGGACTATCCTGCCGAGGCTGGTTTTGAACCATGATCCTCAGATCTCAGTCTCCTGAGTAGCTAGAATGACAAAAAGTGAGCCACCAGTACTAGGCTTCCAATAAACTGTTCTTATGGAATGTAACTGAAAAGGAGGTGTAAGCAAGAAAGAAAAAGAAAAAGAAAGCAGTTGACGATATCTGGGTCATAAATAATTCTAGAAAGGAAGTGATTCTGAGCCAGGAAAATAAAAGGTTCTTAAAGCAGCACTTTTAAAAAAGATTACTCCGATTGTTTTCATCTACGGAGCCTCCGACACTTCTCAAGGTCATTTGTACAGGATCACCACCTTGGTTCCCCCCAAAACTTGAACCCAGAAGTGTTAAGTAGGAGACTCCCAGCTGTATGGGCTCAGTTCCAGCCCCTACCCCCTTCTTTCTCTACCAAGAAATCCCCCAGTGTGTCTTCTACTGGAAAACAAAACTCTGAGGCTTTTCTGTTTGAAATACTTCTAAGAGAGAAAAATTAAGAGGAAAAACTTGGGCGCCAATGGCTCACGCCTGTCATCCTAGCTACGTAGGAGGCTGAGATCTGAGGATCAAGGTTCAAAGTGAGTCCCGGCAAGAAAAATCCTTGAGCATCTTATCTCCAATCAACCACCGGGAAACCGGAAGTGCACTTGTGGCTCTGAGCAGAGTACAACACCACCCCCGGACTTGAGCCCAAAAAAAAAAAAAAAGTGCAGTCACTCAGGAGCCCAGACCAGTCAAGCCTGTTCAGAGAGCAGAAGGAAAAAGAAAAAACAATTTAAAAATCAAATATGAAGTGGCGCCGTGGCTCAAGTGGTAGCGTGCTAGCCTTGAGCAAAAGAAGCCCAGGGACAGTGCCTGGGTTCTGAGTTCAAGCCCCAGGATTGGCTAAAATAAAAAACAAATTTTAAAATAAGTTATTATATTTAATTGTATATATATATATTTTTTTATTTTTATATAGGCCTGGAGTGTGTCCTAGTGGTAGAGTTCTTGCCTAGCATGCATGAAGACCTGGGTTCCATTCCTCAGTACCACTTACATAGAAAAATCAGAAGTGGCACTATGATAGAATTCTAGCCTTGAGAAAGCACAAGGACAGTGTCCCGGCCTTGAGTTCAAGCCCCAGGACTGGCAAAATAAATAAATAAAATAAAAAAATATAGTCATGTAAAATAAAATATACAAAAAGTATAAGTACATAAAGCTTAAAAACATAGTTATAACGAATGTAACTGTAACCCCTCTATATATTACCCCAATAATAAAATACAATTTTTAAAAAACAAGGTACACATAAAATATATAGCTGTATGACATAGAAAATAGTTATAAAAAATAAAATACAGATGAGATAAATATATGTATAATCAAAAATATAGTTATATAAAATAACATACATAAAGTAGAAAAAATAAACATCAAATAAGTATATACTTTTTTAAAAAATCAAATATGGACCCCAAATTCAGCCTTTACCCTCTTCCACGATGTCGAGGCTGCCGGGTGGCTCTGGGCTGGCTGGCTTTTCCTCCTCGTGGGAGTCATATTCAAAACACACTTCTAGCCTTCCTGTGTCTTGAAGGGACATGACTCAGGTCCAGTCCTCCCCCCCAAACCTGAGACACTGGCCTTAAGGGGCCATTCTCCAGGAAGCTGCTGGCCCCTAGACTGGGGGAGCCATGGGGTGTGTGTGGGTGCTCAGGGCTGGGGGAAAGGGAGGCAGTGCGCACGCAGGACCAAGGCTAAGAGTTCTTGGGTGTGCAAAAGGCACAGACAGCATCTCCCAAGGGACTTGGCTGAGGGGCGGGGCTCCAGGGGGTGGGGCCAGGCTGGCCCGGGGGGCGGGGCCGTGCACCTGCAGGAATGTCAGGTAGGTGGCCTGGGGACTCAGGTAGGATGGGAGTGGCCCCCCCAACCGTGTCCTAGCAACAGCACACAGAAAACACAGCCAGGCACGCCCATGGCTGTGCACAGGTGAGGCTGCAGCTCCTAGGTAAACTATTAAACCCACAACTTCAGATAAAGAGACTCCCAGGTGGGGAGTTGGGGTGAGGGTGGGGTTGTTAGCCAGTCCTGGGGCTTGAACTTGGGGAGGGGAAGGGGCTGGGCCACTGTCCCTGAGTTTCTTTTTCTACTCTACCGCTGAAGCCTCTGCTTTTCTGGGGGTTCATTGGCCATGAGAGCCTCATGGGATTTCCTGCCTCCAGGGCTGGCTTTGAACTGCGATCCTTTCAATCTCGACCACAGGGAAGGACTCCTGAGGGGAGGGGACAGACACACCAGTGCACAAGACTGTGGGAAGGCTTCTACGGTGTGAGCCCATCTTCTGCTGGAATCCACACACCCCAACTCAGGGGTACCCCACATTCCTGCTTCTCTTACTTGAAAAAAAAATAAATGAATGAATGAAGTTTACACTGGAGCGGGCGCCAGCAGCTCCCCCATGCCATCCTAAGATGAGACCTGGAAGATCTCGGTTCAAAGCCAGCCCAGGCAGTCTATGAGAATATTATCTCCAATCGACTACTCAGAAAAAAGGCCAGAAGTGGTGCTGTGGCTCAGGTGGTAGAGTGCAAGCAATAACAACAAAAAGCTCAGACATAGTGCCCAAGCCCTGAGTTCAAGCCCTAGGACTGACCAACACACACACACACACACACACACAGAATTTTAGGTTTTTTTTTTCTTTTTTGGCCAAACACCTATATATCTACCTACTCAGAAGACAGAGATCTGAAGGTCCCAGTTCAAAGCTAGCCCCTACAGACAAATCTGAGGGACTTCTTATCTCCATTTAGCCAGGAGAAAAACAAAAACCAATTCAGAAGGAATGGCGTGGCTCAAATGGGAGAATGCCATCCTGAGTGCAAAAGCTAAATGAGTATGCTAGGTCCTGAGTTCAAGCCCTAAGCCCTCCCCCCCATGTCTTCCCTACCCCCACCCCGAATGTTACAGCGGCGTCAACATCAGCAAGCAAATGAGAAGAGGGGATCACTGGTGGCTTTCCAAAGAAACACCCCCATATCATGCCTCCTGGAGCCTGGCAACGGGGTAAGAATTAGCTCAAACCACCAGTGGCTCAGCCTATCGTCCCAACTACTCAGGAGGCTGAGACGGGAGGACAGCAGTTCAAAGCCAGCCAGGGCAGGAAAGTCTGTGTAACTCTCATTTCCAATACCCCAGTACATTACATGGGACCCTTCAACCAGAAACTTTCCATATGTGATATATATAAATTTTGTATTATATATTATCATGACACATGTATTTCAAATGACCCTTAAATCAAAAATCGTACATATTATATATATATTATCTATGTAATATGCATAGCATATATATGTGAAACAACATATAACATGCAATACATTACATGTCACACATACAACACAACATACAGCATTCAATGTGTACTACATATTATACATTGTATCATACATATAGCATGTATAGTATATATAGTTATCTATATATATTATATATCATGTATGAATAATAATAATATATAATATATGCCAAATACAGTATATATAATATATAGCATATAATACCTACAGTATTTGATATATATATGCTATATAACCTATTATGTATATACTATGTATAGTGTATGGTGTACATAACGTATGATATGCATAATATATAATAGCTACAATATGTACAGAAATATATAATGGTACATGGAATAAGATAATAACAATTTGAAATATATACTATATTTCATATATATTAAAATATACAGTGTGGGCCAGGCACGGTGGCTCACCACCTGAAATCCTAGCTACTCAGGAGGCTGAGATCTGACATTTCAGGGTTTGAGTTCCTTTTCAGCGACCCCCCTCAGACCACCTCTCCCCAGCCCCACCACCTCCTGACACACCCACCACAGGGCCTCTCCCTGGCTGCTTTGCATGCTGAGGGGCCACACCCCTCTCCCCACCACCCCAAGGGCCAGAGGGAGACAAGTACTCTCCCTCCCTCCCTGCCCCAAGGCCAACAGCCCTGGCTCAGGCCAGCAAAGCCCTTCTGCAATCATTGGCATGCGCTGGCGCCTTATCCCCAGGCCCTGCCCAGCCCAGCGACCCCCCCACACCCATCTAGAAAACACCCCCCCCACCCGATCCAGAAACCAAGAACACACACACACACTCACCAAAAGAAAAACAAACAAAACCCCCATTCACAGCTTTTCCCCAGGGGGGAGCAGTAGCTCACTCTTATAATCCCGGCCTGCTCCTGAGCCTCCATTCCTCCACAGTCCCGATCCCACACTGGGCAAACCTCAAGGGGAAGGAGAGGGCCTGCCTGTCAGTCCCTCCCCACCCTCCCTCCCCAGATTCCCAGAGGGAGATCTGTAGGACAACCTGCCCCCCCACACCCCAGCAAGACAATCCCTCCCTCCCCCAAGGCCTCTCCACGGGCTATAATTACCGTCTGAGAATTCTTCATAATACCAGTCTAGTTCATAATAATCAGCCTCAATAAATTTCTGCATAGTCAGTATTCTCGGCCCGGGAGGGGGGGAAGGAGGGGGAGGAGGAGGGGAGGAGAACACAAATAAAAAATAAATGAAAGACATGCAGGAGGGGTTTCACAGCGCCGTGGACGGCGGGGGAGAGGGCCTCTCGTGGCTATTCCCGAGGAAGATACATAGCAGACTGGATCTCGTGGGCATTGTGAATTTGACACAAGCCTGCAGCCCACGGAATGAAAAAAAAATGGATTAATAACAAAAAAAAAAAAGGAAGGGAAATCAGATCAGAGGAGAGGGAGGGAGGGGAAGAAGAGGGAAAAATAAAATAAATCTAGCAGGGATGGGGTGGGGGTACCCCGTGGAGACGCGGGGCAGGCCTGCGGGAAAGCCACAGGGGCCTTGGACATCCAAGCCCTTGAATGGGAGTAGCCAGACGGGGCCAATCAGCAGGCCGGGAGAGGGTGACGTCAGAGACACACACCACCAGCGGCAGACAGGCTCCGCCCCCCTCTAGGCTCAGCTGTCAATCTTAAATGTTGCCACAGCAACGGAGAGGGCGATGCCAGGGAAAAAAAAAGATTCGAAATGTCATTTTCTTCCCCCGCCACACACACCCCTCAACCTCTCCCCTAAACTGAGAGGTGGATGGAGGGTTGAGGAAGACAGAAGGGAAGAGAAGAGGGAAGGACAGGAGGTGATTTTTCTGCCCCCTCACATCCTGGAATTATTTGCTCTTTTGTAAATCTTATACATCGTCACCTGGGAAGAGGTGAGTTTTCTTGCCTCTCTTCCTTTTTATATTGAAAAACTACAAAATGCCAGGTGCCGGTAGCTCTGGCCTGGCATCCTAGCTGCTTTCAGGAGGCTGAGATCTGGAGGATTGAGGTTCGAGGCCAGCCCCGGGCAGGAAAGTCTGTAAGACTCTCATTTCCAAGGAAACCACCAGAAAAACCAGAAGTGGTACTTTGGGGCTCTGAGTGGCAGAACGATAGCTTTGAGCAACAGAAGAGACTTAGGGGATACAGCGTCCAGGCCCTGAGTTCAAGCCCCACTACTGAACAAAATAATAATAATAATAATTTTCCCCAGCATTCTTAACTCACAGACACAGACATCAAGGAACAAGAGCATATCTGAAAAAGAACCCGGTGACAGAACACAAGTCCAAAGATAATATACAGCCCCTTGGCATTTATTTTTCTTTTTTTTGCCGGTCCTGGGACTTGAACTCAGGGCCTGGGTGCTGCCCCTGAGCTCTTCAGCTCAAGACTACCGACCTACCCCTTGAGCCACAGCCCCACTTCCGGTTTTCTGGTGGTTAACTGGAGATGAGAGTCTCATAGCCTTTTGTGCCCGGGCTGGCTTTGGACGCGCGCGCGCGCACACACACGTACACACACGCGCACACACACACACACACACACACACACACACACACACACACGGCACAGCCTGATGAACAGCAAGCCATACAGGAAGGAAAGTAGACGTCCGTGGGAGGTCATCTTTAATTGAGGACGCTGGGTGGAGTTGTGGCTCAAGTGGTAGAGCGCCGCCCATGAATGAGAAAAGTTAAGGGAGAGCAGGCAAGGCCAAAGTTCTGGGCCCTAGGCTGGCACGTGTGTAAACACATGCACACAAACACACCAGTCACCCCAGCTACTCAAGAGGCTGAGATCTGGAGGATCGCGGTTCGAGGCCAGCCCTGGGGCAGGAAAAGTCCTAGAGACTCTGATCTCCAATAAACCACCAGTAAACCAGGAGTGGCGGTTGTGGCTCGAAGATGGTAGAGCACTAGCCTTGAGCAACAAGCAGCTCAGAGACAGAGCCCAGGCTCTGAGTTCAAATCCCACAACTGACTAAACTAAATCAATCAGTAAATAAGACAAAACAAAGTCTCTGGTACCCGGGACAGGCCAGCTTGGTGGGTTCGAGGCCCCGAGGTAACTCACGGAAGTACTTCAGGGTCTCTTCGATCTGCTCGGTGGTGAGGTCGAGGGCGGCGTCGGGGGAGAGAAGGGGGGTGTGCAGCCAGTCGTCATGGTCATAGCCGTAGATGGTGTCGGCTCTCAGCTTGTAGTGAGGGAGCTGCTCCTCCAGGAGGCTGATAATTTCCACTTCGGGGAGGTCCGTGCTGTTGCACACGTCTATGAGAAGGAGAAGAAGGGGTGAGGGAGCGGGCAGGCACCGTGGCTCAGTGGCAGAGGGCTCGCGCTGGGTTCCATTCCTTGGACACTGGGGCTGGGAGGGAAGCCGGAAGTGGCGCTGTTGGTAGATTGCTCAGCCTTGAGCAAGAGAAACTGAGGGACACAGCCCAGGCCCTGGGTTCAAGCCCCGGGAATGGCAGAAAAAAAGAGCCAGAAAAAGAGACTCGAGGAGGTAGAGGAAAAAGAAAGAGCCACACTGCCCCCTGCTGGAAGATGGCTCGGTGACAGCCTGCCATGTCACACACCCATCCCATTTAGGCCTCAGTTTCCTCCTCCTCCTCCTCCTCCTCCTCCTCCTCCTCTTCCTCCTTCCTCTTGATTTCCTATGAAGCAGCAAAAAGCCAGAAGTAGAGCTGTGGCTCAAGTGGTAGAACACCAGCCTTAGGGGGGAAAAGCTTAAAAAAAAAACAAACCAGCACAGCACAAGATCCTGAGTTCAAGCCCCAGTACTGACACAAAAGAAAAAAAAAAAAAAAAACTGGTCACCAGAGGAAAGAAAAGACCTATCTTTATTCTTTCTCCCTGCTTCCGGACGAGACCATTTTTATTTACCTACTAAGATACCCCTTTAGCCACGAAAGGGACCGGGACAGAGAGATGGCCCCCAGCGAGGAGGTCACACACTCCTCACCCACTTGGCCCACAGGACACACACACTGGGCGGAGCTGGACAGGCCTGCCGTTGTCCTCAAGTGATAAAGATTTAAAGGCATAGACTAATTCCAGTTACTTGGCAGGCTGAGATTCTGAGGATCACAGTTCAAAGCCAGCCTAGCACCAGAGTTCATGGGATTCCATCTTCCTTCCTTCCTTCCTTCCTTCCTTCCTTCCTTCCTGTCTGTCTGTCTGTCTGTCTGTCTTTCCTTCTCCCTTTCTTTATGCTGACAGGAGGCTTAAACTCAAGGCCTCAGGCCTGAGCCACCTGACATCCAAATCGCTCAAGAAGTTAAGATCTGAAGATCGTGGTTCAAAACCAGCCCAGACAAGCAGGGGGAGAAAAAAAAAAAAGTGAGATGTGGAGCTATGACTCAAGTGATAGAGCATCAAGTGAAGGGTAAAAACAATACCTCACAGACTGCACCCCAGGCCCTGAGTTCAAGCCCCAGGCCTGGCACTGTCCCCCCAAAATAAGTAAATAAATAAAAAGTTGACAAATAAATAAATGCACAACCACACTGGCTCATTTCCTTCCAAAGTACACTTCTGTCCATGTTATTACATTATCACACAACCAAACACATGGACACACACACACACACACACACACACACACACACACACACACACACACAAACTGCAAGACATACATACCCTGAAGGAGCAGCAGGTTATAAGGTGACCAATCCACCCAGCTCGTCACATTTAAGGACGAGGTCTGCAGCAGGAGGTGGAAGGGCAAGCTTGTGCAATTGCTGGTGCAGCAGCCCGCTTGTTGTGCAAGGAGGGAGGGCAGGGCTAGCGCTGGTGGGTTCCACCCCGTTATCCTAGCCAATCAGGAGGCTGGGATCTCAGAACCCTGGTTCAAAGCCAGCCTGGGGAAGAAAAAGCTTGGCAGATTCTTAATCTCCCATGAACCAGCAAAAAAAAAAAAAAAAAAAAAAGCCAGAAGTGGCTCTGTGGCTGAAACAGGAGAGTGCTAGCCTCGAGCTGAAAGAGCTCAGGGATAACACCTAGGCCCTGAGTTCAAGCCCCACGACTGACCAAAAAAAAAAAATCCCTTTCTAGGCACATAGAAATGTGTAACATATAATGTATAAAGTATACTGTATAATATACTAATATATATATATCCCTTATCATTTTCTCTCAAGGCTGGCACTCTACCACTTGAGCCACAGCTCCACTTCCGGCTTTTTGCTGCTTTACCTACTGTTTTCTGCCCCAGGTTGGCTTTGAACCTTGATTCCCAGACCTCAGCCTTTGAAGTGCTAAGACGCTGGTTGCTCTCTCAGCTTGCGAGGGGGGGGCTGTCTGAGTGGCTGCCAGAGATTGGGGCTCCCTCCACCACGCACACACCTTTAACCCCAGACCCTTCCTGGGGTGGGGGGGGATGGAAGGCCCAGCCAGAGACCTCTACAGAACCAGGGTGTGCCATGGCCAGCGAGGAACGCAAGGTTTTATTAATAGATCCTTATTGTCATAAAACACAATGCCAGCCGGGGTTATGCTGGGAGTGGTTTCTGCCTAGACAGGAAACAGTGTTTTGAAACAGACAATAGTAGCCAGGCGTGGGGGCTCACACCTGTCACCCTAGCTACTCAGGAGGCTCAGATCTGAGGATCACGGTTCAAAACCAGCCGGGGCATGAAAGACACTGAGATTCTTATCTGCAATGAACTACCAGAAAACCAGAAGTGGTGCTGTGGCTCAAGGGGTAGGGTGGTAGCCTTGAGCTGAAAGAGCTCAGGGACAGTGTCCAGGTCCAGAGTTCAAGCCCCATGACTGACCGAAAAGAAAAAAGACAACGGTTTACTCCTCTCAGATAGCCCCTGAAATTATGGCTCAAGCCTGTCTGTCATCCCAGCCACTCGGGTCGGAAGGATCTCGGTTCGCAGCTGGGCCCTGGGGCAGGAAAGCCGCCAAGGCTCTCTCCTCTCATGGGGAATGGAATGGCAGGCGCTCGGCTGGGCGGCTGGCAGAGGGGCCGTCCTGTCGGGCAGGTGCTGGGCTCCAGCTGCGGCCGCTCCTCCCAGCCACCAGGTGGCGCTGGGTTCTCACCCGCCCCACCCCAGCTGGGCAAGCCAGGGTCTCCAGGTTCGCAGAGCCCGGAAACTTCTAGGCTTTAGGACAACTCCGATGTGCCCTTCCCACTTACACACTTACACACACACACACACACACACACACACACACACACACACGCATGCACGCACACCCCAAACAAAAACAACCCCTCCAACAGCAATGATCAAATTCCAGGAAAACTCTATAAAATAAACTATCATTCAAGAAACTGGAGGGGGAGCAGAGGGGTGGGGGGGTTGGGAGGGGGGCTCAGGGGTAGAGTGCTCGCCTAGCACGCACGAAGACCATGGTTCGATTCCACAGAACCACATCCATAGAGAAAGCCGGAGGTGGTGCTGTGACTCATGTGGTAGAGTGCTGGCTTTGATCTGAAGAGCTCAGGGACAGCGCCCAGGCCCTGAGTTCAAATCCCAGGCGCAACAACAACAAAAAAAATAGTATTTATCCAAATCAACTCCAGGAAAGATCAAACAAACTGAAAATAAATAAAGAGGGGGGGAGGGGAGAGGGAGGTCACCCCTGCTCCTCATGCTTGCCCTGTACCTCAGGAGGAGGGGATGGGGGTCCCCCAGACCCCAGACCCCTGTGCTCTGCGGCCCCCACCGAGAGGGCAAGGAGGGCCCTCTCCCTCCCGCCCTCCTCTGGGCGTCTGTCTATATGTCTCTCTTTGTCCCTCTCTCTCCCTCCATCTCTCCTTCTCTTGTCTGTCTGTCTGTCTGTCTCCTGCAGCTTTCCACAGAGCATGACCCCACCCCGGCAGACACAACTCACCACTCGAGTTTACTCCAAGGAATTCACCTGAGCAGCAGAATCCAGCCACAGGCGGTGGCCCCCATGCCAACACCAACGCCATGGCGAAAGACACCCGGGAAAGGGAAGGAGGGAGGGAGGAAGGGAAGGAGGGAGGGAGGGAAGAGAGGGGGAGGGGCAGGGAGAGGAGGGTGGAAGAAGGAAAAGAAACAGGAAGAAAGAAGGGCCACAAAAAAATATGGAAGGAAAGAAGAAAGAAGAGGGAGAGAGGGGAAAGAAAAAGAAGAGGGAGGGAGGGGAAAGAAAAAGAAGAGGGAGGGAGGGGAAAGAAAAAGGAAGAAGAGGGAGGGAGGGAGGGAAGGGGGGGAGAGAGCGGGAGGGAGGTGACCCTAAAGAGGCTGGAAGAAGCTAGAAGACTAAAACCCTATACCCCAAAATATGAGAGCGGGGTGTGTGTGAGGCGGAGCCTTTGGCCCGGCTTGCTTTCACTGTGCTGTGCAAGTTGGGGCAAGGCGGCCAGGGGTGGGGAGAATCACCCCACGCTGCTTACGTAACCCTGTCACCCCATCTTGTTAAAGCACCCCGACCCAACACGACAGTCCCCCCCCAAAAAAAGACCAAAAAATAAAACCCCATGATGGAGAACATTGTGCAGGCCAGTTTGGGGGGGGGGGCAATTTGTGTGTGTGTGTGTGTGTGTGTGTGTATTCTTCTCCAAGTTTGAAGGCAGAACAAAACTTTCCCTGTTGGGGTCAGAACTACCCAAGAACTTTTTTTGGGGGGAGGGATGGGAGGAGAGGGTGCAATGAGGGGGGAGGGGAGGTTGGAGTGTTCTCAGGAGAAGGCTGGATGCCAGCCATTGTCCTTGGTGAATATCACCCAAGATGCATTTTTGAGGGGACAAGTGAGGGTTGCCCCAAGAAACCACCCCCCTCGATTTTATGCTTGCTTCTTGTGACTCCCTCCTCCTCCCCCGCCCTCCCTCCCTCCCTCCTCCCCTGTCTGGACTCCAATCCCCTAGATTATCAACTTGATCCTGACAGCTCAGGGAAGCCCAGCCCGGCACCCTGAGATCATCTTAAGAGGATCCAGGTTCAAACCCAGCCCAGGATGGAAACCAGGAATGCTGGCCCCCCCACCCCAAAACCCACACTTCACTCCTTTGGGACTTGAGATCTTGAGGATTTGACCCAAAGGGCTTGACATTGCACAGCTTCCACCCCATCCACGCCAGAGAGGGGGAAATTTACATCTCCAGCAGATTGGGGTGCATTTTTTTGGGGGGGAGGGAGAGCGTTACAGGAAGCTATTCTATGTAAGGATAGTAGAAAGTTCAGTCAATGAACTCTCATTCAGGCCATGGTTAAGTCAAGGGAGGGAAAAACAAAACAAAACCAAACCGGGGTGCGGTGGCTCACGCCTGCCATCCTAGCTACCCAGGAGGCTGAGATGTGAGGATCAAGGTTCAAAGCCAGCCCTGGGCAGGAAAGTCCATGAGACTCTGATCTCCAATAAATCACCAGGAAACCGGAAGTGGCGCCATATATATGTGGCTCAGAGCACCAGTGCCCCCCCTGCCCTCCCCCCCCCGTACCGGTAATGGTGCAGGCATCCTGGTAGAATCTGGGGCTGGGGTCCTCAACCGCCTCGCTTATATAGCACTCCTCATAGTGACAGGCAGCCGGCTCGGCCGCAGCATCCTGGCGCAGGGCAGCTGTGGTGTCCAGCTTGGCAGGTTTCACGTGGAGGCGCCCACTGCCATGGGAAACCCCGCGGCCAGGGTCTGGGGCAGTCGGTGGGGTCTGGGGTGCCACACAGCACGTCTGCGGGGAAGGGGGGAGAGAGAGACACACACACATACAGGTTACTTGAGGAAGCAGGGCAAGATAATTCATATTAATAATCATCCTGGCATCCCGGCTGCTCGGAAAGGCTGAGGTTTGGAGAATTGTGGTTGCCAGCTAGCCATGGGGATGGGGAAAGTCCACGAGACTCTCCATCTCCAAGCAAGCCAGCAAAAGTCAGGAGCGGAGGCATGGCTCAAGTGGTCGAGAGCCCACGTGGGAGTGGGATGGGAAAAAATAAATACATAAAAGCTAAGGAACAGGATGGTGGTCAGATCCTGAATGCAAGCTCCAGTGCCAACACACACACACACACACACATTTTTAAAAAAATTAACATTAGCCCAGCCAGACTTAAGATGCCAAATATTTGAGGGGGGGGGCAACAGGCGTCTGTGTGGGATGCTTAGCCTGTCTGTCTCCCCTTCCGCCTTATCACCCTCTCTGGCCTTGTGTGACCTCCCTGGCACAAGGCTGAGCAGGCCCAGCGCCTTAAATAGCCGCACGGATGGCTGAGCCAGTGGACAGTTGGACAGGACAGATGGAAAGCAGGCAAGGCGCTGGCTGTGGTTGCCAAATGGGCCACAGAGAAGAGCTATGCACGCCAGATCCCCGGATTCGAACTCAGGGCCCAGGCACCATCCCTGAGCTTGTGTGCTCAAAGGCTGGCACTCTACCACTTGGGCCACAGTGCCACTTCCGGTTTTTCTGGTGGTTTCATGGTTGATAAGAGTCTCCGGGGACTTTTCCTTGCCCCCCCAGGGGGCAAGGAGGAGTAAAAGCAGAGTTCAAGCCCCAGCACCCACCTGAAAAGGGTAAGGAGGGTGGAAATAAAGAAGAGGAAGCTGAAGCTGATATTTCCAGGAAGTCCAGCAGAGAGACTGTCACTGCACAACATTCCCTAAGTGTTTATAACGGCCAGCTGTTTCCACCATGACATCATCCTCCAGTAACGGTAACTCTGTGTCTACTCCCCAGGGGTGGAAGGGACCCCGGCTACTCAGAAGGCTGAGGAGCTGGATTCTGCTTCCAAGCCAGCCAGGGAGGAGGCAGGAAAATCTGAGAGATTCTCATCCTCTCATCTCCAACGAATCCCCCCCCCCCCAAAAAAAAACCAGCAGTGGTGCTGTGGCTCAAGTGGTAGAGTGAAAAGAACAATAAATAAAAGTCAAACAGAATAAAATAACTTAGCATACTCTAACCAGGCAACTCCCAGATTCCTGGCGTGTATTCTTGAGCAGGCTGGAATTCTCACATGAGAGCCGGGCGCTCTAAATTAAGAATCTCTTTTCCTAAATAAAGTTCAAGTGCATGGAGTTCACATGACCCCCGCAGCTAATTATTAGTATCTCTTGCTTTGGAACAAGAGCAATCATCTCGAAGTAGTATTAAAGCCCCAGCAGGGAACAGGGTTGCCCCAGGGCCTTGAACTCTGCGCCTGCGTGCAGGTGTGCATGTACTCTGCCTTTATATATATATATATGTGTGTGTGTGTGTGTGTGTGTGTGTGTGTAGCACATCACTGTTGATAACAGCTAAGGATGAAGAGCGAGGGGTTGTAGCAGACGCCTGTAATCCCAGCTGCTCAGGAGGCTGAGATCTGAAAATCTGCAGGAAAAGCTCTCCCCTCCCCAACCCTGGGAGACTCTTATCTCCAATGAACCACCAAATCAATCAATAACTCCAGAAAAGACCTGGAGCTGTGGCTCAGATGGCAGAGCGCCAGCCTTGAGGTGGAAAAGCTCAGGGAGAGAGCCCAGGTCGTGAGTTCAAGTCCCAGGACTGGAGCAAAATTAGTAATAAAGAAACCAACATGGGCAAAGGGCATCGCTGAGGACAGAGAAAAGGAGGAAATAAAAAGACAGGGCATAAGCCAGGCAAAAAAATAAGTCAGGTATAAAATTATAAATATATATATATATAAATTTATATATGCCATATGGAAATTGAGACATATATACATATAGAATTTCTATATATGGGATATGCCTCAGTTTCTCTAATTATCTTGAGGCACAAGGAGGGGGAATGGGAGGTAGTGGGGGAGCCGGGGTGAAATTCACCTCTTCCTTCTTGGCTGGGGGGGGACTTTCATCAACCGCCCGTCTTCCAGCAAGTTCTTCTGGGGTCACAGGGCAGATACAGTGTCCCCAGAGACCTGGCAGGAGCAGGGCACGGGGGTGGGGGGGAGGGGGAGAGGGGGTTTGTGCTGAATCTATCATGTACGCCAGTGGCTCTGGCCTGTCACTCTAATGACTCAGGAGGTTGAGATCTGGAGGATAGTGGTTCAAAGCCACCCCCCGCCCCCCGCCTGGGGGAGAGGGGAGGGTAAAAAAGGAAGTCTGCAAGCTCAGAAGCAGCAGAGGTGTGTGTGTGTGGCTCAAGGCGGAGAGAACCCGCCTGGGGGAGAAATAAATAAATAAATAAACGCTCAAGGCCTGTCACCAGGTCCTGAGTTCAAATCCCAGGACTGGCACAAAAGATACACACGGAGAGACACAGCGGGACCTGAGTTTCTGGGCCCTTCCCCGGGCACCATGCCACCTGCCTGAGCCAGGGTTATGAATAGCCAAGGAGCCCAGCTCTGCTTACACATTGGTTCAAATCCAGACAACCCACCTTCCCCCAACTCCTTCTTCTCTCCCTCAAGCAATGCACTACTTAACGTGGCGTATTACACGCACGTGTGGTTCATTTTAAAAACCCCAGTGTCCTGCAACAGGAGAGAGAAAAATCAAAAGTCCAAACTTGACCCATGGGAAACAAACAAACAAACAAAAAAATCAGTGATCATCCAGACACCGAGAGGAAAAATAACAATAACAGTGATCATAAAGACTGTAAATTTCCTAAGTGATCATAATCACTCACAAGGTCAGCGAATATATGACATGGAAAACACATTCCTTTTTTTTTTTTTTTTTTTTGGTCAGTCATGGGTCTTGAACTCAGGGCCTGGGCGCTGTCCCAGAGTTTCTCTGTGCACAAGGCTGACGCTCTACCACTTGAGCCACAGGGCCACTTCGGGGGTAGGAGGTTTAGCAGTGGCTGATGGCTCAGCCATGGCACCCCCGATCCCCCAAACTAGTAGCAAACATGAACTGAAAGTGGAGCAGACAGACGGAGGGTGTATGGCTGGAAAGCTGGCACACGCGCAGGGAGAAAGGCTCTCATTGTGTCTGGGGCCCCGCAGCCCCAGGACGGAGAGGGGAGAGGCAACAGCAGACAAAGAGAGCCATTGTGAGGAAGGAAACTCAGGAGCTGGCTTCGTCCAAGCTGGGCCGCTGGGCAGGGGGAAAAAAAATCAAGGCCTGGGACCCAGCACGGCCCCTCTCCCCCCCCTCCCCCTTCATCCAAAGAGCGCCGAAGTGCACGCCTGTAATCCTGGCGACAAATGACAATCATTATCATAAGGCAACTGGACAAAGCCCCTGACTGGCTTTGTCTGTTAAATGGGATTTCAGAGACTTCCAGCCATTCATATAAAGGATTCCTTCACATTCCAGACACTGGGTCGGGGGCGGTGAACCCCTTAGATGCGAAAGAGATCAGAGGCCCCTAGAGGTTTGTTTCTAAGCGTCATAAATAAATATACCAGTTGGCAGGACCTTGAGAATGTGCTAGAAATGGAGACACCCTGGGGGAAGGGGGAACGCAAGGCGGGGGGAGGGATCTCTCCCACCCAACCCGACTCGCTGGGCCCAATTCCAATGATACAGCATGAGGGAGTGTGGGAGGATACCAGGGGGGACTTCCCGCTATAGGAGAGAAAGGGCTGCAAATGCCCTCAGGTGCCTCACTGGTTAAGATGTTAACCACCCAAGTGACAGCCCTTTGCCCCCTCCAACACGCAGCCCCAAATTCCCCCCCCTCCCCAACTGGTGGGCAAAATCCAGAGGATGGAGGTTCAAAGCCAGGCCATGTCAGGAGAAGTCTGTGAGACTCCTTATCTCTCCACTGAAAGGGAAGCAAGAAGGGCCTGAGGCCAGCTCAGCCACCTGCCACTCCCTGGCTGGTGACACCAAGGCTTCTTCTCTTGGATCCTCCAGGAGCCACGGACAAAAAATAGCAGCCACGGAAACTGCTGACACGCATGGATTCGCCAGGCCAAGGACAATGTCCACTGGCTGACTTTCAGGTCAGGCTCAGGCAGGCAAGCGGAGTGAGGGGGAGACAGGCAAAACTGTCTCCAGAAATGGAGCCCAGGGACAGGGAGAAGTGCCCTAGTGGTAGACTGCTTGCCTAGCACGCACAAAGCCCTGGGTTCGATTCCTCAGTGCCACATCCACACAAAAAGCAGGAAGCAGAGCTGTGGCTCCAGAGGTAGAGCGTTAGCCTTGAGCCAAAGAAGCCCAGGGATAGTGCCTAGGCCCTGAGTTCGAGCCCCAGGACTGGCACATGGATGCACACGCGCGCGCGCGCACACACACACACACACACACACACACACACACACACACACGGCCAAGCCGTGTGTAGTTCATACAAGAAACTTCCAAGCCAGATGCAGTGGCTCACGTCTGTCATCCTAGCTACTCAGGAGGCTGAGATCGGAGGATCGTGGTTCAAACCCAGCCCAGCCACGAAAGACCATGAGACTTTTATGTCCAATGAACCATCAGAAAACCAGAAGTGGCGCTGTGGCTCAAGGGGTGGGGCGGTAGCCTTGAGCTGAAGAGTTCAGGGACAGCACCCAGGCCCTGAGTTCAAATCCCACCGCTGACAAAAAGAAAAAAAGAAAACTTCCAGCTTTTGTGGATACTTACCTGGAAAAGCTCTGGGTCTCTGACTGAAGTCCCTTGGGTCCCTGAACAGAGGGCGGGGAGGTTGGGAGGGAGGAAGAGGGGAAGGAGAAAGGGAGAAAGAATGAGAGGGGAGAGAGAGAGAGGGAGGAAGACAGGCAGTGTAGATTACGTTATTCATGGTCCAGCAAGCATGTAGTCCATGCAAGAGAGAATTAATTGTGTCTCACAGGGCAGCGGCTGGGGGTGTCGGGTAATGAGCTCAGGGGAAGTGGGGTGAGGGGGGGGGTCCCCTCCTGAATGCTTTCCCCTGATCAGACCCCGTGGTAATTACCGAGAGCGCGTTAACAAGCACTCTGGGCGTGTGCGCTTGTGCATGGCAATCATCGTCTTAATCAGAAGCCCTGGGCCTGCGGCTCCGCCTGGCTTCCTGGTGACCCAGCACGCTGAGATCCAGAGGATCGTGGTTCAAAGCCAGCCCGGGCCAGGAAAAGGGAAGAAATCTGGGAGGCTCTGATCTCCAATGAAACAGCCAAAAAGCTGGGAGTGGAGCGAAAGTCAAGAGGGGAAAAAAAAACCAGAAAGGGAAAAGAAACGCGAGTGGACGAGCGGGACTGCTATTTTTCTGCCATGGAGGAACAGGAAACATGGCTTCCTTCCCACAAGGGCAAACAACACAGCTGGTGTTGTTTCTCCCAGAGACACACTTGTGCAAGCCACAGCCACACTTGTGCAAGCCACAGCCAAAAGGCACACCACCACCACGCCTGGCACCGCCTGCCATCCGGGCTAATCGGGAGGCTGAGAGCTGAGGATCGGAGGTTCAAAGCCAGCCCAGGGCATCAAAGTCCGCGAGACTCTTATCTCCAGTGAACCACCAGAAAACCGGAAGTGGGGCTGTGGCTCAGGGGGTAGGGTGGTAGCCTTGAGCTGAAGAGCTCAGGGACAGCGCCCAGGCCCAGAGTTCAAATCCCAGGACTCCATCCCTCACAACGTCACTACTCTGGATTGCAACTTCCCAGCAGGGGGGAGGGGAGGAGACAGGGAAACCGAGGCACAGAGAATAGGGGGAGAGGGGAAGCATGGAAACGGAGAAATGCAGACAAACAAAGACAAGACAAGAGATGGACAGACAGACTCCAGGAACAGATGGCAGAGAGACAGAGTGAAGGGGGGGGGGTCGAGAGCAGGGACTTAGGAAATGGGGACCCCCAACATCAGGCCCTAAGAATAGTACAGCTGAATGGGGTGCCAGATGTGCCCCACTCACGGGACCAGCACGTCCTCCTCCTTCCTCCCCTTCCGGCTGAGTTCCTCTGAGGACAGGAGGCTACCCCGCCCTCCGCCCTCCCCTCTCCTCCCAGGCCCCCAATTTGCCCTGCAGAAGCCACCTGCACCCCTTTCCCTGGCTGCTGCCGCTGGCTGGCAGAAAACCACATCCTGTTCAAGCCTAGCTGGCTCAGGGAGGCTGAGATGTGGAGGATCGTGGTTCGAGGCCAGCCCTGGGAAGGAAAATACCAGAGGTCCTTTATCTCCAATACACCAGCACCCTTCCCTCCCCACCCCACGCCCAAAAAAAGCCAGAAGTGGAGCTGTGGCTCAAGTAGTATAACACCAACCTGGAGCAGGAATTCCAGGGAACAGCACAACCCAACCCTGAGTTCAAATCCCAGGAGTGACACCCCCCTCCCCCCCTCAAAAAAGAAAAAGAAGAAGGACTGGGGGTTTCTCAGGGGAAAGCCCCCAGCCCCACCCCCTCCCTCACCATGGCAATAAGCCCCGCCCAGCAAGCAGGATGCTGTCACCATAGCAACGGGAAGCCCAGCTGGGAGATAGGGAGGGAGAGAGGGCGGGAGGGGGGGGGTTGTTCCTCTCCCAAGCCAGGAAACACACAATCTGAGTGCCAGCAAGAACCAGATGGAGGCGAAACATGGGACTGTGTTTACAAAAAAAAAAAAAAAAAATACATAAATGAATAAATTAAAATTAAAAACAAAATAGACAAAGAAGGCCACATTCCAATCCCCCCCCTTCCCGGCCTGGTGACACACATTCCTTACAGCTCAGAGGGGCTTTAATGAGCACATCCCGCCACCAGCTGGATAAATTAACTCAATCCAGGATAATTAATTATAGTAGAAATGATCTAAAAAGGGTAGGCGTGGAGCTGGGGGTATTGACTTAGTGGTAAAGTGCTTGCCTAGCATGCATGAAGCCCTGGGTTCGGTTCCTCAGTACACCACATACACAGAAAAAGCTGAAAGTGGTGCTGTGGCTCAAGTGGTGGAGCTCTAGCCTTGAGCCAAAGAAGCTAAGAAGTTCAGGGACAATGCCCAGGGCCTGGGTTCAAACCCCAGGACTGACAAAATAAATGGTTCTTTCTCTCTCTCTCTCTCTCACACACACACACACACACACACACACATATGTCTACAGGATGCTGAGAACATTTCATCCACCCAGATGTGACTGTTAGTTCAACAGGAAGGTTTGGAAGCCAGGCTTGAGGGGGACATGCCTGGAATCCAGCGCTTATGAGGTAGGGGCCAGAGAACTGTGGCTGGAGGGCAGCTGAGTCATATGGTGAGTTCCAGGCAGGTCTAGACAAGACCTGTTGTCAAAAGAAAGAAGACAAAGAAAGAAAAGAAAAATGAGGGGCCAGGAGTTTGGCCTAGTGGTAGAGTCCTTGCTTAGCATGCATGAAGATCCAGGTTCGATTCCTTGGTACTACATACACAGAAAAAGCCGGAAGTGGTGCTGTGGCTCAAGTGGTAGAGCTCTAGCCTTGAGAAAGCCCAAGGACAGTGCTCAGGCACTGAGTTCAAGGCCCAGGATGGGCAGAAAAAAAAAAAAAGAAGAAAAATGAATGTGTGTGTGTGTGTGTGAATCCTGGAGTGTGAAGTCAGCAAGCCTGGGCATCTGACCCTCAACTTTTTTTCCCTAATAAGGCTGCCACTCTCCCAGTCGAACCACACCTCCACGTCCATTTTTCAGGGAGTTGCTTGGATTTGCGAGTCTCACAGACTTTGCTGCCTAGGGCTGGCTCTGAACTCCGATCCTCCAGTTCTCAGCCTCCTGAGGAGCTGGGAGAGCCACAAGAGTACAGGATAGAGGTGGGGACATTTTGATTTCTCTAGTGCCAGAGGCAGGAAAAAGCCTGTGCCAAGAGGCCGCCATTGCCTGCTGCTTACACACCCCAGCCCCGCCCGGCCACCATGAGTCACCCACACAGCAAATTGCTCCTTTTCCTCTTCCCGGCCTGGTGACAAACCGCTGCCTTGTCCTGAATCACAGGTTTGTCTGAAAGGGTTGTTTGATGACTGCTTCTTTAATCCCTGGAAACACAGCTGAGCCATGCTACCCTTGGAAGGGGGGGGAGGCAGGTGAAAGGACGGGGGGAGGGCGTGGTAAGATGTAAAGATAGGAATAAGGCTCTGGATACGTGGAAGACAACTTGGGGGGCTCACTTGATAAAGCCGGGGTGCTAGGGACTGCCAGCTACTCAGGAGGCTGAGATCTGGGAGATCCAGGTTCAAAGCCAGCCTCAGGCAGCCCAACCCCCCCCCCCAAAAAAAAAAAGTTGGAAGGGGAGAGCTGTGGCTGAAAGCAATAGAGCGCCAGCCTTGACTGAAAAAGATCAAAGCTAGAGGCCAGGCCCTGAGTTCAAGCCCTAGTACTGCATAAAAGAATGAAAGACATGGCGGGGGGGGGGGTACACCTAAGAAATCCTGACTTGACCCCATGCCAGAAAACGACAGACAGACTGACGGATAGACAGATGGACAGGCCACACAATTCAACTTTCCCAGGAGATTTGTCACCAGATCACATTCTCACAATGGCGGAGAGGGGAAGAAAGGCAGCTGCCAGGAGCTGGAGGAAAAAGAAAAGGGGTGACTGAAGCTCTAAGGCCAGAGTTTCATCTGGGGACGGTGGATGTGGGGAAGAGAAGGTTCTGGAAATGGATACAGGGAAGCGGTGCCTGCTCAAAGAAAGCATCACTGGAAAACCTCAAACTCACGGCCAAATAACACACTTCAAATGGCAGGGACAATAGTTTTAAGTATATTTTATCCCTCTGCAAGTATGTGTGTGTGTGCAAGCCAGAACTGAGACTTGAACTCAGGGCCCAGGCACTATCCCTTAGTTTAATTTAGTTTTGCCCTCCCCCCCACACTCAAGACTGGCGCTCTACCACTTGAATCATACCTCCCTTCCAGCTTTGCGGTGGTGAATCATTAAAGAGAAAAGAAGAATCCCTCCCCTCCCTATGCC
Organism: Megascapheus bottae; assembly: GCF_031878675.1. Classification (NCBI taxonomy): domain Eukaryota; kingdom Metazoa; phylum Chordata; class Mammalia; order Rodentia; family Geomyidae; genus Megascapheus; species Megascapheus bottae. Next base: position 9,093,834 of record NC_143540.1, on the reverse strand, counting down.
TCTCACTAATTTCCCTAACTTTGGGGCTGGCTCCAAACTGGCATCCCCAAGAGATGGATCTCAGCGCCTCCAGCTCAGAAACTGGGATTACAGGCGTGAGCTACAACGCCCGGCTGGCATCCATCGTGAGGGTTCTCCTGTGATAAGAGCTGATATGAGTGTGGCTGAAATTTCAAGGGAGGGGATAGATCTCCTGCTCTCTGTGGGATGGATGGAAAGAGGGGCAGGCCGAGGCGGGAGGGAAGAAAGATTCAGCCTGCCTGGGGTTGAGGGATACACTAACAGCCACCTGTACTTGAACTCAGGAGCTCCAGGCTTGCAAGAAGGCAGGAGAAAGATGGGGAGGAAAAAGTGACGAAGGAAAAAACTGAGGTTCCGACCACTTACCTTCCATCTGGCTTCCATTTTGTCCCCCTTCCTTGGAGAGGTGGCCCCAGATTGGGGAGGGATTTAGGGGGACTGACTGGCTTTTTCTTTTCCTTTCTATTTTTTCTTAATCAAACAGGACCCCATGTTTCAAGCCAAGCATCCGATTAAGAAGGAAGACCCGGCAATCCAGTCTGTCTTGTCCCCTGGCCTCTTGGCAATCCAGCAAGTCACACTTCATTGCCCGCCATTAAAAGCGAGGGCAGAGGTGAGGCTGGGGCAGGGACGGGGTCACACACTTTTCTAAGCAAGTTTAATCCTCCCTTTTCATGGGCAAGGCAGGAAGAGGAGGGAAATGTGAATTCTTTGAGGCCTGGCAAAGGGGCCAGGTCTGTAAAGTCTCCTGTGTGCCCCCTGGGGGAAAAAAAAGGGGGGACACAAATGGGAAATACAAAAGGGGAGATTCTACCAGGTGTTATAAGGGCAGATTCAGAATTAAGTTTAGAGAAGATCTAAGAAGTTTCCAGCCCGGCACGGTGACTCATGCCTGTTATCCTAGCTACTCGGGATCTAGCTGAGATCTGAGGATCAAGGTTCAAAGCCAGCCAGGCACTCAAGTCTGTGAGACTCTGATTTTTAATTAATCACCAGAAAACCAGAAGTGGCCCTGTGGCTCAAGGGGTAGGGTAGTAGCCTTGAGCTGAAGAGCTCAGGGACAGCGCCCAGGCCCAGGAGACAAGTCCCATGACTGACAAATACATAAATGAATGAATGAATAAATAAATAAAATACTATTTATGGAAAGCAAATCCAGCAAATGTAAATATGGATTTTGTTGCTGTTGTTTGTTTTGGTTTTGTCGTTATTGTTGTTTGAGTGGGGTGGAAAAGAGGAGCACAGAAAAAAAAAGGGGGAGGAAGAAGAGCAAATGAAGACAATCAAGCTGAGTCTACAGTATGTGGAAAAATGAACTCAGCAACTTGTGGGCAGGAGAATGGACGGACGAGAGGGGGAAACTGAGGCATGGCAAGACCAGGGGTGACATTATCCAGGACCTGAGTTAGGACACAGGACCCCTCTGTTAATCACCCCATCATAACAATACCATGGTCTTTTTTTTTTTTTGTCAGTTGTGGCTCATGCCTGTAATCTCAGCCACTCAGGAGGCTGAGATCTAGAGGACAGTGGTTCAAAGCCAGCCTCTGGTGGGGTTGAGGGGGAGTCCATGAAATGACCATTTCCAATAGATAACTCAGAAAAAGCCAGACGCGGAGCTGTGGCTAAGCCCAATAAGAGGCTCAGGGACATCACTCAGGTCCCTGAGTTCGGATCCTAGGACTGGTAAAACAAACAAATCTACCAACCAGGAGCCCAGATGGCTAGCTCAGAGTCATCTAGCAATCACACAGGTCTTCCTTGTATAAAAAGCAGCTGTGGGGGACCAAAGTTCACCCCAAGGCAAAAAGTTCAACGGAGAAAGTTTAGAAAGTCCTTGCTGAGTTTCTGCTCTTCTCCGTGAATGGCACAGCCAGCCTGCTTTGCGTCTGGCTCTAGTCCCAGACTTCCCGTTTTCTCGTGTCTCGCGTGAGGCTCGAGTGGGGGGGGAGAGAGAATTCCTCTCCCCGCCCCTCCCCACTACACCCCCAAATTTCCCCCAGGTCATACAAACTCCTAAACTTTCACTTCAAAACAATCTCTCCTCTCCCCCCCAGGCTGGGGGGTGGTGGGGGATGGGGGATGGGGGAGGGCTTGGTGCCTCAGTCCAGGCAAGGCAAGCAGAATGAATGGTGGATGGGTAAAAAAAAAAAAAAAACCTTAAGGACAAAGAAAGCCCACAACCACTCCTCCCCTAAGTTCCAACCCCAGGGCTAAAAAACCAAAACCAAAACCAAAAGATACAAGACACTGTCTCTTTCTTTAACCCGGAGGCAGATAAGAGAGGTCAAGTTAGTATTCAAGGTCACACAGCTGACAGTTTAAAACAAAAACAAACAAACAAACAAACAAAAAGAATCCTTGAGCAGCCCAAAAGAACGCAGGGGATGTTGTGGGGAGGAGGGGAGGTGCTGAGAAATTAAATCTCACACACACACACACACACACACACACACACACACACGCGCCCTTTGCTGTTACTGAAAGTTGATTGGGGTTCAGCTGGGGACACCCCCCCTTCTCTGTACTCCCTCACCCCCCTTACCCTGTCTAGCTGGCTGCTCTGATCATGGGAAAATAAAAAGGGCAATCAAATAATTGGCTTTGTGGGGTTGGGGTACCTAAATCCTCTTATTTGAGATGATCTCAAAAACAAAAAAGTATATATATATATATATATATATATATATATATATACACACAAAAGAGCAAACAGTAAATTGGGGGCCCGGAACTCACACCTGTTACCCCAGCCACTCAAGGAGATTGAGCTCTAAAGATCAGGGTTCAAGGCCAGTTCGGGCAGGAAAGGGTGTGAGATTCTTGATCCCCAGTGAACCAGAAAAAAAAGAAAAAGAAAAAGAAAGAATAAAAGAGAAGAAAAAAGAGAAAGTCAGCTGCGGAGCTGGGTCAAAGCGTAAGAGCTGCGTGAGCTTGTGAGTGCAAAAAGCTCAGACAAAAGTGCTCCAGTCCTGAGTTCAAACCCTGGGACCTGCACTAAACAGCAACAACTACTAAAGTCAACAGAGGCAGCTGATAATCTACAGTGTTAAGGGGTGTGTGGGGGGGAGCGGGGAAAATGTGTGCAGCCTCTGACTTAGGAAAACTTTAGATGTCATAAGGGAAACCCAACTTAAAATCAATTGAAAATAAGAGAAAGAGCCTCGTGCTGCATGGCTTACAACCTGTCACCCCAGCAACTCAGGAGTCTGAGATCTGGAGGAGGGTGGTTCAAAGCCAGCCCCCTCTGATCTCCAATGAACATCCCCCTCTAATAACAACAACAACAACAATAATAATAATATAAATGAATGGGGAGGCTGTGACTCAAGTGGTTGAGCACCCAACCTTGAGCCAAAGGAGCGCAGGGCCAGCACTCAGGGCCCTGAGTTCCAGTCCTGGGGACTTTTCGAAATAAAAGAAGAATGAACAGGGGGGGGGGAAAGAAGAAGAGCAAAACGGGGGTTCAAAACCACTTGGAAAACTCGCACGGTTCCCACCCCCCCCTGAACACAAGTGACAAAGTTAACTTTGGGGTCTGAGATGGGGCGGGGGGGGGGGGGGGATGAGCACTGGAGGGAGGGCTGGGGGGGAGGAGGGGGTCCCCCACATCTGCCCACACACACAGGCGCCCCGCACGCACTCGGGGGGCCCCGGGGGGGGGCGGCGCGGGGACTCGGAGTGGGGGTTCCTCGGGGGTCTCCGGCCCCAGGTCCCCCGCACACCCCCCCCGCGGGCCTGCACCCCTCTTTTTGTTCCTCCCTCGGCCCCGCGGGTCCCCCAGAGTTTCTCTCCGGGGTCCCGCTGGCGGGATGGCCAGGCCGGTGTGGAGGAAGTGGGGGTGCGGACGCCCCCGGTCCCCCCCCCACCCCGGTCAGCGCCCCGACTTTACCTCAGGGCCGCGGCTCCGGCGTCGACGTCCGGGGTCCCGGGGGTCCGGAGTGCCGGGTGCGGGTTCCGGGGTGCGGAGAGGGGGGGACGTGGGAGGGACCCGAGGGGGGGGAGGACGCCACCCGCCCGCCAAGGTCGTCACCTCCCCCCCCCCCCGCCCGCCCCTCACGCCGCCTCACCGAGGGCGGGCGCTGGAGTAAAAGAACACATGGACGTGGGGAGAATGGAAGGAAAAGAATTCGTTTTGGGTTGTTGTTTTTTTTTTCTTCAAGTGGTCTGGGGGAGCCCCCGGGCCGGGCGGGGCGGGCGGGACGGCGGCGGGGCGGCGGCGGCGGCGGCGCGCGCGGAGGCCTCGGGGCCGCGGCGCCGCCTCCTCCTCCTCCCTCCGCCCCAGCCCCGGGCGGAGGGAAGAGGAAGAGGGGGCGGGGCCGCGCGGGGCCACGCCCAGGAGTCTGCGTCAGCGCGCTGGCCACGCCCTCTCCATCACACCCTTCCCCTCGCTCACCCCGGGGTGGGCGGGGCCGCGAGGAGACCACGCCCCCTCGCTTGTGTCAGCGCTTTTAGGCCCCGCCTCCTTTTCCCCGACCCGCCTTTTTTTTTTCTCTTCCTTTCCCACCCAACTTCCCTCCTCTCTTCTCCCCCTCCCTCTCCTTCCTTCCTTCTTCTCTCCTCCTCCTCCTCCCCTACCTTCCCTCTCCTCCTTGTCCTCCTTCTTCTTCCTCCCACCCACCTGTACCCTCCTCCAGCCAGCCTTGCTCTGCACTCACAGCTTTCCTCCAGGAAGCCCTCCTAGGATGGATGGAGAGGTGGTGGGATGGATGGAGCGAGGGAGGGAGGGAGGAAGGGAGAGAGGGATGGATAGATAGATGGGTGGATGGATGGATGGATGGAGGGATGGATGGAGGGATGGAGGGATGGAGGGATGGATGGATGGGTAAGTGGATGAATGAATGGATAGATGGATGGGGTGGATGGATGGATTGATGGATGGATGGGTGGATGGATGGATTGATCAATGGATGACTGGCTGGATGACTGGCTGGCTGGCTGGATGGTGGGATGGATGGGTGGGTGGATGGGTAGATGGATGGATGGGTGGGTGGGTGGATGGATGGATGGATGGATTGATCGATGGGTGGCTGGCTGGCTGGCTGGATGGATGGATGGGTGGATGGGGGGGTGGATGGATGGATGGGTGGGTGGATGGATGGATGGATGGATGGATGGATGGGTGGGTGGGTGGATGGATGGGTGAGTGGGTGGATGGATGGGTGGGTGGATGGATGGGTGGATGGATGGATGGATTGATGGATGGATGGGTGGATGGATGGATTGATCAATGGATGACTGGCTGGCTGGATGGATGGTGGGATGGATGGGTGGGTGGATGGGTAGATGGATGGTGGGATGGATGGGTGGGTGGATGGGTAGATGGATGGATGGATGGGTGGATGGGTGGGTAGATGGATGGATGGGTGTATAGGTGGGTGGATGGGTGGATGGGTGGGTGGATGGATGGATGGATGGGTGGGTGGGTGGGTGGATGGATGGGTGGGTGGATGGATGGATGGGTGGGTGGGTGGGTGGATGGATGGATGGATGGATGGATGGGTGGGTGGGTGGGTGGATGGATGGGTGGGTGGATGGATGGATGGGTGGGTGGGTGGGTGGGTGGATGGGTGGGTGGGTGGATGGATGGATGGATGGGTGGGTGGGTGGGTGGATGGATGGATGGATGGATGGATGGATGGGTGGGTGGGTGGATGGATGGGTGGGTGGATGGATGGATGGATGGATGGATGGATGGATTGATCGATGGGTGGCTGGCTGGCTGGCTGGATGGATGGGTGGATGGATGGGTGGGTGGGTGGATGGATGGGTGGGTGGATGGATGGATGGATGGATGGATGGATGGATTGATCGATGGGTGGCTGGCTGGCTGGCTGGATGGATGGGTGCATGGGGGGTGGATGGATGAATAGGTGGATGAGTTGATCAGCCTGTGCCAGCTGCACCAGTCCCCTCCTCCCCCACCAAGCTGGCCACCACCTCACCATCACCATCACCACCACCCCACACTCCCTCATTGCTGCAGTTGTTATAACACTGATGTGCGAGGGGTCGCAGCCCCATAAGTCAGGTAACAGGTGCACAACATTTTGGACGCGGTTTCCCGCTCCCCTCACTCTCTCCACTTTTTCTACCCCTCTCCTGCCACCCCTCCACCAGTTATAACATTCATTTTTGGTGGCCTACAGAGACCCTCCCTTTTGCTCTCCCTCCAGTTCTGTGTCCTCCCCCTACTTCCCCACCCCAAGACAGAAACAGGAACAAACAGACAAAAAGACAAATTCCCCTCTTGTTCCCATGTCCTGGGATTCATTTTCCATCCGAGGCTTAGAACCCTTCATTCCCTCCCCCTAGGAACCCACCATGGTTTATTAAATATACATCTGTTTATACATATATTTATTACTTGTATTTGCATGTGTAAGTATAATCTATATTATATTTATATAATAAATATATAATGTGTAACATATGTTATATTTTACATATTAATATGTTATATATTATGAGTGTATACATATATATATGTGGAGAGAGAAGCCTGGGCAAAATACATTGCATATATAAACAGCTTTGTTAAATGGTTAAAAAAAGCTTTTTCCAGTGCATCTTCTATTCAAGTTAAGGGAAGTGTGGGCAAGGGGCTGGGAGAAGTAGAAGGAACGAGCACATTGAATCACCATGCTACTTCTGGCTTTTTCTCTCGAGAATTGGAAATAAGTCTCCTAGACTTTCCTGCTTGTCCTGGCTTCCAACTGTAATCCTCCCCTCTCAGCCTCTCGAGTAGCTAGAATGCCAGCAGTGAGCCTGCAATAAATAAATCCATCCATAAATAACGATTACACTTCTTGTTTAAGACTGGCGCTCTACTACTTGAGCCACAGAGCCATGTCTGGTTTTGGTGTTTTGTTTTGTTTTTTTGCTGGTTTCTTGGAGATGAGAATCTCACAGACTTTCCTGCCCAGGGCTGGCTTTAAACTGTCATCCTCAGATCTCAGCCTCCTGTGTAGCAGGGTGTGAGCCACCACACCCGGTCACAAGACTCTTACTTACTGGAAAGTTGGAGAACTTTGTGTTTCTTTAAACCACGGGTATCGGTGGACTTTGGCTTTTTTTTTTTTTATTATTTCCCAGTCCAGCCTCAGGGTTCTTTACTGAAGTTTATCTGATGGGAAAACAGAACATTCTGTTATGTTCGTCAGTTAGCCTTACATACATTTTATCAAAGTGGCGAACCTCCCTGAGTTTCTAGGACACATAATAATCATAATCATAACCACAATTATGATTATGATTATTTTGTTTAGTGGCCCTGGGGCTTAAACTCAGGTCCTTTGAGCTTCTTTGGCTCAAAGCTGGATCCACTTGAACCACAGCACCACTTCCAGCTTTTTGCTGGTTCATCAAAGATTTTAGAGTCTCACAGACTCCTTGTCCAGGCAGGCTTTGAACCTCAATCCTCAGATTCCATAATGGTGTCCTTTTCATAACTAAGCCTCTGCCTCTACTCTGGACTTTATGGAGATCTCTGAAGATCTTGTTCTAGAAGGTCCCGTACCCTTCTCTTCAGGCTATATTTGTTCTACTTTCAGGTGATTAAACTGTTTATTTGTGCTATTTTTTTTTTTATTTTAAGACCGGGTGTGGTAGCTTACACCTTGTCATTCCAGCTCCAAGCTAGACTAAGCCAGGAGAATTGAGATTCGAGCTCAACCCAGGCAAAAGTTGTGAGATCCTATCTGAAAAAAAAAAATTCTTTTGTTGTGGCTCAAGTGGGGTAGATATATAGCTTTGAACCAAAGAGAACTCAGGGACAGTGCTTAGGCCCTGAGTTCAAGCCCCAAGAAACACACACACACACACACACACACACACACAATTACCACTTCCAGCCTCATTGAACAGACCGCCGCTTTGCACAGGCTTTCTTCCTTTCTTGTCTCAGGTTTCTCTCCTCCGAACCCCCTTACCCGACATCAAATAAATTATTTGTGTATCCTTGAGGTGTGTGTGTCCCCCAAGGCTTGAACTCAGGGCCTAAGCACTTTCCCTTAGCTTTTTCACTCAAAGGTGCTGCTCTACCACTTCTACCACTTGAACCACAGCTCTACATCCAGGCTTATTTGCTGGTTCCTAGAAGATAAGAATGTGACACAATTTCCTGAATAACCAGCCTTTGAACCACAGCCTTTTTATGGGTAGCTAAGATGATAGGTGTGAGACATCGCCACCCTGGCCAAGCTGTATTTTTATTACTAGTATTATTATTTACTTTTTTGCCCATCCTGGGGTTTGAAGTCAGGACTTGGGTGCTGTCCCTGAGCTTTTTTTTTTTTTTCTCTCAACAATAATGCTCTACCATTTGAACCACAGCACCACTTGTCATTTTCTGGTGGTTCCTTGGAGATGAGAGTCTCCCAGGCTTTCTCACCCAGGCTGGGCTTTGAACCACAATCCTATTGTTTCTAGCTACAAAGTTAATGAGGACCAAAGGAAACTTTTCATCTCCCTCAGTGCACTGTTAGCGACTTTCCTGCTTGTTCCTCAATTTATCGCACGTCCCAGAAAAAAGAAAAGAAAGAAAGCCTTCCACCCAACATGAATAGAGTCCTTTTTCCGAGGATTTGGGGAAGACATCAGCCAATATATATACATAAAGTGGCCTCTGCAGAATCTGGAATAACTTGGCCATGAGGCCATGGATTTCACTAAAGGAGTGGGACAGGCGAGCACAGTTGACTTTATTCTAATTTTAAAAAAACAAACAACAACAACAACAATAACAAATCCACGTCCCCAGGCTAATCAAATGGTACATGAAGCATTCAAAATCTCTTTTTTTTGCCAGTCCTGGCCTTGAGCTCAGGGCCTGAGCACTGTCCTTGAACTTTTCTCAAGGCTAGAGCTCTACCACTTGAGCCACGACACCACTTCTGGCTTTTTGCTATGTCTGTGGAACCCAGGACTCAAACCCAGGTCTTCATGCATGTGATGCAAGCATTCTTACCACTAGGCCAAACTCCCAGCCAGGGACGTTCCTTTTAGAGAAGCTGATTTTTGCCTGGTCAGAGGCTGTGGTTAGATAGCCAATAAGCATGTGATGTCCTCGGGCTCACAGCCACTTATCAGCAAGTGGGTGCCGAATTCCACCTGTCATAAAAATGGGTGTGTCCTGTACTCAACACCACCTCAGTACTGAGGGCATGGCTCAGAAGCCCAAAGGAACTTGATCAAATATTGTCCACGTTTCTCGGGATTGAGGATACGGAATGTGCCTGGCTATTGACGTGGAAAACTAACCTTCCACTGGGTCAGTCAACCTTTGTGTCTTTGTACCCAGGTTCTGGGGAATGCTGGTTACAGGAACTGAGTTCTGAGGTAAGGAGGGAAAAGTAAAATGGCAAAGATTTATAGAAGGCTGGAGAAGGAGGAGGAGGAGGAGGAAGAGGAGGAGGAGGAGGAGGAGGAGGAGGAAGAGGAAGAGGAGGAGGAAGAGGAGGAGGAGGAGGAGGAAGAGGAAGAGGAGGAGGAGGAGGAGGAAGAGGAAGAGGAGGAGGAGGAGGAGGAGATCAGCAGAGTTGAAGAAAAAGCTTTGGCCTGAGGTGTGTCCTGTGCCACATACACAGAAAAAGCCAGAAGTGGTGCTGTGGCCCAAGTGGTAGAGTTCTAGTCTTAAGCAAAAGAGTGGCTAGGGCCTGAGTTCAAGCCCCAGTCAACTGAGAGAGTGAGGCCATATGTTCAAGATACAGTACTGATGCTACCGAAGAAAGAAAAGAAGATTTCATACAAGTATAAGCACATGCCACTGTAGGTAATTTCCCTTCCTTATTATAAAAATTTAAAACCAAAATTAAGAACTGTCTCCAATGAGTGCAAAAAATAGCTCAATGGAGCAAACTTCATAAGCTAGGAATAGACTTTAATATATTATTTAGAAGTTTGATCTATAATGAGGAAGATACCATAAGTTCTTGAAGAAAAGGAGTGTGTGTGTGTGTGTGTGTGTGTGTGTGTGTGTGTGTGTGTGCTAGGAAATTTACCTGATTATTTTGAGCTGTAACAAAATTCTATTGTAATTTCCAGTGTCACCAGATTTCCAGACAGGTGAAATAATCTATATAAAAGATGGAAAAAAATAGCCGGGCCACCCATGGTTTATGCATATCATCTAGGCTTCTCAGGAGACAGTAATCTGAGGCTTCAAGTTCAAAGCCAGCCCAGAGCAGGCAAGTCCAGGAGATTCTTATAATCACACACACACACACACACACACACACACACACACACACACACACACAATGCTGCAGTGAAGTTGTGGGGCTCGAGTGGTAGAGTACTAACCTTGAATGAAAAACTTAAATGACGGTCTCTAGGCCCTGAATTCAAGCCCCAGGACAGGTACAAATAATAATGATATTGATAATAATAATAATGATGATGATGATAATAATAAAAATAATAGAAGTAATGAGAGTCGAAAGATGGTAAATGTCTAATGTTTAATTGTCCAATGCCTCTCTAAGCCTGAAGGTATTTTGGGGCTGAGGACTGTAGATCAATGGTAGAGAATTTTGCCTGTTCATGAAACTGTGGGTTTGATCTCCAATCCCTCACAAAAATAATAATAAGCTGGGCGCGGAGGCTCACGCCTGTCATCCTAGCTACTCAGGAAGCTGAGATCTGAGGATCCAGGTTCAAAGCCAGCCCGGGCCAAGAAGAAACAGACTTCTCCAAATTATCACCCAAAAGTCCGAAGTGGAGCCGCATGTGCTTGGTAGCCAATAGGAACTGACATCTGGGGGAGTCTTAGCCAATCAGAAGCCGAGACCCTGCTTCAGCCAATCAGCACAGTCTTTTCCTCCCGGCGTCCTGCGTGTTGCTATGGACACGAGGCGAAGCCGAGTGTACCAAACTCCTCCCATTCCTCCTGCCAATCATTCGTGTGAAAGGACACAAGGGGGTGGGTCTTCTTGGCTATTCACTTCCGGGAAGCAGCCAATAGGAACAGGAATGGCTCAGCCAATCAGCGCGTTGCTCTTCTCCGCGCGTCTCGTGCGTTGTCTGGGAAACGATCCGGAAGAGTCCAAGCGCGGAGGGGTGCGGCGTGTGTGACGGCGGCCGGCGCACACGCAGGCGCCGCGTTGAGTGGCAGGTTTCTCCCCCACTCATGGGGAACCGGTGGACTCGTCCGCCCCGCCCACCGCCCTGAGGCCGCGCGCGGCGCCTGGCCGCGGGAGTCCTGAGGTGAAGGCCGGGGCGGGCGGCGTCCAGTCCGCCGCGGGCCCGGAGAGAGCCCCGGCCGGCGGGGTTTCTGCTCTGTTCCCGGGCCTGTGTCCTCTCAGCCGCCTGAGGTACCGCGCTGTCGGCCCGGGTCCCGGCCTCGCCCACCCGCTCCGCGCTCCGCTCCGCCCGGCCGGGGGGTGGGGGGATCCCAGGCCCAGGGGCGCCGGCCTAGCGAGGGTTGGGGTGGCGGTGGGGAGACTCCGGGGCTCGTGGCGCTCAGCTCCAGTGTCAGGGCCTCCCTGGTGGACCCCACAGAGCGTTGGCCCCGTTTGGTGATGTGGGAGGGGTGACTTGGATGGGTTTCCGGGGGACCCCGCGCCCCAACCCCATCCCAGAGCACCCCAACCCCGCCTCACCCTGTCCCACCCCATCCTAGCCTGTTCCCATCCCTCGCTCTGCCCCCCCTCCGTCCCACCCCATCCCCATCCCAGACCTAGGCCTCGAACTCAGGGCTCGGGCTCCGTCCCTGAGCCCTGTTCATTTCTTTAGCCAGTCCTGGGGCTCGAACTCAGGACCTGGGTGCTGTCCCCGAGCTCCTCTGTGCTCAAGGCGAAGCGCTCCACCCTCCTGAGCCCCACAGCACTGCTTCCTGCTTTCTCCGTGGATGTGGTGCTGAGGAGTCGAACCCCCCAGGGCTTCAAGCATGCTAAGGCAGGCATGCAACCACGAGGCCAGCCGCCCGGCCTCTAACCCCAAGACCTTACTGATGATAGGAAATTGAATATTTATTTGTGACTCGCCATTTCATTAGCGTTGTTGGTTATATTGGTTACATATGGAGTTTTTTTTTTTTTTATTATTATCCGTAGTTGTGGTCATCATTGTTATCCACATCTTCGCCTCTATGAAGCGTCAAGCCAGAGATGGAAAACTTCATTCTCTACGAGGAGATTGGCAGGGGAAACAAGACGGTTGTCTATAAAGGACGCCGCAAGGGAACAATCAACTTTGTGGCCGTTCTGTGTACTGAAAAGTGCAAAAGGCCAGAAATTACCAACTGGGTAAGTGTGCTGTGTTTCCATCCACCTTGGGAGAGACAGCATTCCGATGCAAGAGAGAATAACAAAATGCGAGTGTAGTGGCTGACAACCCCCAGCCAGAATCTCAAGTTCAAAGATATGTAGTTAGACCCTGTCTCTATAAAACCATAGGCTGGGAATGTAACTCAGTGGTAGAGTGCTTGGTCTAGCATTGGTAAGGCCCTAGGGTTGATACCCAGAATCAGCAACAAAATGAGAGGGAGAAAAATCATGTTATAAAACGAGACCACTAGGGGGCTGGGAGTTTGGCCTAGTGGTTAAAGTGCTTGCCTGGCATGCATGAAGACACGGGTTCGATTCCCTTGGTACCATATACATAGAAAAAAGCCAGAAGTGGTGCTGAGGCTCAAGTGGCAGAGCTCTAGCCTTGAGAAAGTCCAAGGACAGTGCTCAGGCCCTGAGCTCAAGCCCAGGACTGGCAAAAAAAAAAAAAAAAAAAAAGAGTAAGTGAGCAAGGCTGGGTGCGGTGGCTCAGGGCTGTAATCCTAGCTACTCAGGAGGCTGAGATCTGAGGATTGTGGTTTGAAGCCAGCCAGGGCAGGAAAGTTCTGGAGATTTTTTTCCCCCTGGGGCTTGAACTCTGGGCCTGGGTACTGTCTCTGAGTTCTTCAGCTCAAGGCTACTAGCCTATCCTTGGAGCCACAGAGCCACTTCTGTTTTTTTCCTAGTGGTTCATTGGAGATGAGGATCTCAACTACTTTCCTGCCTGAGCTGGCTTTGAACCGAGATCCTCAGATCTCAGCCTCCTCAGTAGCTAGGATTACAGGCATGAGCCACTATGCCCAGCACAGAATTGCTTTCTTGATCTCATTTTCAGATTGTAATTAGCGTATTGAAATGCAATTTTTTTTTAAATTTTTTGTCTGAATTGGGTCTTGAACTTGGGGTTTTATACTTTTCTCTGACTTTTTCACTCAAGGCTAGTGCTTGTCACTTGAGCCACACCTTTATTTCCGGATGTATGCTGGTAAAGGAGATGCGATTCTCTTCCATTTGTGTTCTCAGGCTGGCTGCAAACTGGTATCCTTAACTCTCAGCCTCCTGAGCAGCCAATCCAGACAGGCAGGAAGTTTGTAAAGATCATAGATTATTAGTCTATTTCCTTGTGGCCAGCCTTCTTCACCATCCTTTCTTTTTCTATTATTTCTTTTTTTCTGTGTGTGTAGTACTGAGGACTTGAACCCAGGGCTTCTTGTATGCTAGGCAAGCATTCTACCACTCAGGCATGATCCCAGCCTCACCAGCCTTTCTAATATCTGGAAATAAATGTTACATCGCTTAAGAAAAAAACAGTCTTCTGATTACACAGTGAAGTGGTTTTTATGTGCAAGGGTTCAAGAATTTTTTTTCTCCTCCCTTCCCTGTAGGTCCGTCTCACGTATGAAATTAAGCACAAGAATATCGTGACTTTTCACGAATGGTACGAGACCAGCAATCACCTGTGGCTTGTAGTGGAGCTCTGTACAGGTGAGATTGGGCGCTAGATCTCGCGAGAATTGCTGTGAACGTATTTCTAGGAACCTGCTTTGCCACCATCCAGTGTGTTCATCAAGCAGATCAGGGACGCTTGTTCCGTTTCTGAATGTGTGGAAGCAACTGGCGCTTTGAGCTTCAAGAATAGATGAAAAAGAATGAGGAGCCCGGCACAGTAGCGCACACACCTGTCCTCCCAGCTACATAGGAAGCTGAGATTGGAGGGTCGTGGTTCAAAGCCATCCCTGGAAAAGCCAACCTGGGCAGATAAATCCGAGGGACTCTTCAAATTAGCTTGCCAGAACATAGAAAGGAAAGTGTTGCTCAAGTGATAGAGCTCCAACCTTGAGCAAAAAAAAAAAAAAAAAAAAAAAAAAACTAAGCAAGGTTGTGAGGCTCTGAGTTCAAGTGCTTGCATATAGCTTTCCCCCACCCCCGCCAGTAGTATAAGGGAGGGCCTCATCCACCCTACTTTTTGCCAGTCCTGGGCCTTGAACTCAGGGCCTGAGCACTGTCCTTGAGCTATCCCAAGGTTAGAGCTCTACCTCTTGACCCACTTCCAGCTTTTTCTTTGCATGTGGTAGCAAGGAATTGAACGGGGATCTTTGTGCATGCTAGGCAGTTCTAGGCCCAACCCCAGGCCTACCCTACATTTTTATAGGGATTTATTATTAATTTGTTATTATTCATTTATTATTAATATGTGGAAAAGCTTGAACCAAACGAGCAAACGTCGCCACCCCATGGCCAGGGCCTGTCACAGCAGTTTCTCTGTAGAGTTTGCCAGGCTCCTTACAGAGGAACAGATAGGCAGGTCAGTTTCCACTTTGGCTTTCAGCTTAAAGCGTTTTATTTTTTAGTAGTACCATGCTGGGGGCGGGGGAGGGGGGGAACCAGCCATCAGTGGCTCTCACCTGTCATCCTAGCTACTCAGGAGGCTGAGATCTGATGGTTGTGGTTCAAAGCCAGCCCATGCACTGAAGACCCTGTGACTCTTATCTCCAATTAACTGCAGAAAAAACAGCAGTGGGGCTGTGGCTCAAGGGGTAGGGCCGATAGCTCTTCAGCTCAAGAGCTCAGGGATAGCGCCCAGGCCCAGAGTTCAAGTCTCATGACCGCCAAAAATAATAATAATTAAGAATCGTTGAATGTTGATATATGTGTATGTATGCATCTATATACATTATATATGTACATGTGTATGTATGTATATATGTTTATTTATGTTTTTTTCTAGTCCTGGGGTTTAAACTCAGTGCCTGGCACTGTTCCTGAGCTGCTTCTGCTTAAGGCTAGCACTCTACCACTTTGGAGCACAGCGTCACTTCCGGTTTTTTGGTGATTCCTTAGAGATGAGAGTCTTGGGGGCTTTTTCCCTGGGCTGGCTTTGAACTGCAGTCCTCAGATCTCAGCCTCCTGAATAGTTGGGATGACATGCATGAGCCACCGTGCCCAGCTTCGCTCTTTCGTTACTATGCTGTTGGTGAGTTACAGAGATGATTTTTACTCAACTCCTTGCAGGTGGTTCCTTAGAGACAGTTATTGCCCAAGATGAGAACCTCCCAGAAGATGTGGTCCGAGCGTTTGGCGCTGACGTGGTTGTTGGGTTACATCATCTCCACACCCTGGGCATTGTATTTTGTGATGTTTCACCAGGAAAGGTAATCCATTCAATCCCTCCAATTCTGGATTGAACCTGGGGCCTGGGCACCGTCCCTGAGCTGCGTCTGCTCAAGGCTAGCGCTCTACCACTTGAGCCATAGCACCACTTCCGGTTTTTCTGTGTATGTGGTAGTTAGGAATCGAACCCAGAGCTTCGTGCATGCTAGTCGAGCACTCTACCACTAGGCCACACTCCCAGCCTATTTTTTTTCTTAAATTTATTTACTTTATTTATTTTAACGTGCACAGATTCTTCTGGAAGGCCCTGGCACACTGAAACTCAGCAATTTCTGTTTGGCCAAAGTGGAAGGCGAGAACTTAGAGGATTTCTTTGCTTTGGTGGCTGCAGAAGAAGGAGGCGGAGGTGACACTGGGGAAAATGCCCTGAAGAAAAGCATGAAAGCCAGAGTGAAGGGTACGCAGCCCCAAGCCGCTAGCAGGTCATCAGCGTTTTTGGTTGGTCGTGGTACTTGAACTCTGGGCCTGGGCACCATCCCTGAGCTCTTGAGCTTAAGGCTAGTTCTCTACCACTTTGGAGCACAGCGTCACTTCCGGTTTTCTGGTGGTTCAGTAGAGATAAGAGTCTCATTGACGTATCTGCCCTGGGCTGGCTTTGAACTGTGATCCTGCACATCTCAGGCTCCTGGGGAGTTGGGTGACAGGCGTGAGCCACTGTTCACTTTGTCTAGATGTTCTCTTTCTTCTTTGTCTGTGGTCGCCTCCCCAGTCTCTGGCAGGCTGGCTTGTGCTGGGAGAGACGGAAATGCTGATCAGTGCTTGTGTGTGTTTGGGTTTTAGGGTCCCCGACGTACGCAGCCCCGGAAGTTGTGAAGGGCACTGACTGCACCCCTGCCAGTGACCTGTGGTCAGTGGGCTGCCTGCTTTACGAAATGTTCTCAGGTAAGAATATGATCCTCTCTCAGAATCAGCCAGATGGGGCCGGGAGTGTGGCCCAGTGGTAGAGTGCTTGCCTAGTATGCCTGAAGACCCGGGTTCGATTCCTCAATACCACATACACAGAAAAAGCCAGAAGTGGTGCTGTGGCTCAAGTGGTAGAGCGTTAGCCTTGATGAAAGCCTAAAGACAGTGCTCAGCCCTTAGTTCAAGTCCCAGGACTGGCAAAAGAAAAAAAACAACCCAAAACACACACACACACACACACATATTTGAGCCTTAGCACCACTTCCAGCTTTTTTCTACGTATGTGGTATCGAGGAATCAAACCTGGGTCTTCGTGCATGCTAGGCAAGCACTCTACCACTAGGCCAAACTCCCAGCCCTTTTGTTTTATTTTACTTTTTCAGTCATGGGACTTGAACTCAGAGCCTGGGTGCTGTCCCTGAGCTCTTTGGCTCAAGGCCAGTCCACCACCACACTGAGCTATAGCACCACTTCTGAGTTTCTAGTGGTTCATTGAAAAATAAGAATCTCGTGGACTTTCTTGCCCTGCTGGCCTTGAACCTCGATCCTCCACATCTCAACCTCTTAGGTAGCTGGGATGACAGGAAGTGAGCCACGAGCGCTTAGCCGATCCGTTTAATTTTCCCCCTTCTTATGATTTCAGGAAAGGCTCCATTCTTCTCAGAAAATGCTTCGGAATTAATGGAGAAGATTTTATATGAAGACCCCTTGCCGCCCATTCCAAAAGGTAGGCTTTCTGTCTGATAAGTTGATTTACATCTCTTCTTTTCATTTTTGTTTTTAACCAGTCTTGGGGCTTGAATTCTACAAAATTTTACGCTGTTTTCAAAAATAACCAGTGGGGTGTCAGTGGCTTCTGCCTGTCAGGAGGCTGAGATCTGAGGATCGTGGTTCAAAGCTAGCCCCAGCAGGAAAATCTGTGAGATTCTGACGGGAGATCAGAGACGGAAGTGGCGCCGTGTCTCAGTGTGGCAGAGCGCCAGCCCTGAGTGAAAGAGCTCAGAGATAGCACCCAGGCCCTGAGTTCGAGCCCCCAGGACCAGCATACACATACACACTAACGATGAATGATTAAAATTAAGTGCTCACATAGGGTGTTAACGGTGCTGCCCGGCTAAACGATCTGATCACTTTATTTTTTTCTCTGAAAAAATTTGTTTGCAGATTCTTCACTTCCTAAAGCCTCTCCAGAGTTTATTAACTTGATTGATGGCTTACTTCAGAAAGATCCTCAGAAAAGGTATGGATGACATTTTAATGATAATGAGTAGAGGAATCTGGCCGGCCTTGCTGCCTGCCTGCCTGCCTTCCTTCCTTCCTTCCTTCTGTGCTGGTCCTGGGGCTTGAACTCAGGGACTGGGCGCTGTCCCCGAGGTGTTTTGTTGCTCATGTCTGGTGCTCACCCACTCAAGCCACAGTTCCACTTGTGGCTTTTGTGGTGGTTCATTGGAGGTGGGAGTCTCCTGGACTTTTCTGCCTGGGCTAGCTTTGAACTGTGACCCCTCAGATCACAGCCTCCAGTGCATCTGGGATTGCAGCCCTTGATGTGTTTGCACAGGCTGACCTGGGCCGGGCTGCTGCAGCATCCCTTCTGGAAGGCTGCATTGGTGAGAGAGGAGCAGGACGCGGGCCTCGAGGACCTGAGCCTCAGGTGGGTAGGAGCCTCACTTTTGAGCTTGGGTCCTGCTTGGAGTCTGCCCTGTTCTTTACCGCTCTGAGATGAGAACCGAAGTGACCCAAATCGCTGTGCTTTCCTTGCCAGAGAAAACCCAGTATTTGGAGCTGGGTCTGTGGCCTACTGGTAGAGTGCTCGCCTAGCACGCATGAAGCCCTGCGCTCGATTCCTCACTACCACATACACAGAAAAAGCCAGAAGTAGAGCTGTGGCTCAAATGGTAGAGCGCTAGCCTGGAGAGAGTTCAAGGACAGTGCTCAGGCCCTGTCTTACAAAACAGGACTTACAAAACAAAACAAACAAAGAAAACCCAGGATTTGTTTAATGATTGCTTGCTCCATAAATTTAGTTAGCATATTTTTTGGAGCTCTTGATTTTGTTTTCTCCTTTTTAAATTAAATACATTTCTATTTTGGTTTGGTCCCGGGGCTTGAACTCAGGGCCTGGGAACTGTTCCTCAGCCTCTTCATGCTCAAGGCTGGCGCTCTGCCACTTGAGCCACAGCACCACGTCTGGTTTTTGGTGGATTGTTGGAGATAAGAGTCTCATGGGGATTTTCCCTGCCCTGGCTGGCTTTGAACTTTGATCCTTCAGATCTCAGCCTCCTGAGTGGCTAGGATGACAACCAGGGGCTGTCTTTATTATTATTATCTTTTGGGCGTGTTCAACTTTGTGATTTGCATCTGTAACGAGAGAGAGAGAGAGAGAGAGAGAGAGAGAGAGAGAGAGAGAGAGAGAGAGAGAGAGAGAGAGTGTTTCAGGAATAAGTATGGCCGGCACGGTGGCTCACGCCTGTCACCCTAGCTACTCAGGAGGCTGAGATCTGAGGATCACACTTCAAAGCCAGCCCAGGTACTAAAGGACCTGGGCCTCTTATCTCCAATTAACCACTAGAAAATGGGAAGTGGGGTTTGGCTGGAGGGTATGGTGGTAGCCTTGAGCTGAAGAGCTCAGGGACAGCGCTCAGGCCAAGTTCAAGTCCCATGAACCACCAAAAAAAAAAAAGTGTGGTTGCTTTGGCTTTCTCCTGTCTAGTAGCAGAACCTCCTTGGAATGTTCTGGGCTCCAAGACTCCAGGGAGCTTTTGAAGAGCCCTCAAAGCGGACAAGTGAAAGGTCAGAGGACTGGCCAGCGAGTGTGCCACTCTTTCAGACTTGGTAAGCTTTTTACTTTAATTTTTAAAGTTTCTCTGGTAGTTTTCCAGTTTCCTGGTAGTTCACGGTAGATCAGAGTCTCATGAACTTTCCTGCCCGGTCTGGTTTTGAACCGCGATCCTCTAGATCTCAGCCTCCTGAGTAGCTGGGATGACAGGCGTGAGCCACGGGCGCCTGCCTTTAAATCTGTACTTCCAAAACTTTAGTTTTTACTCTTGACATTCTGCTCATGGAGAATGTTAATTTCCTCCTACAGAAAATCCAACTGAACTGCGCCCCAAGAGTACCAACGCGGGCCCCCTTAATGAATCCATCTTTCTCCTCAGGTATGTCAGTGCAGGGGTTTGAACTTGGGGCCTTGTGCGTGCTAGGCAGATACTCTTTACCACTTGAGCTAGGGCCCCCAGCCCTTTGTTATTATTGTTATTGTTAATTTTTGCTTTTTCCTCTTGGCGGTAGTTGGGTTTGGATTCAAATCCTGGCACTTGCCCACCGGAGTCACACCTGTAACCCTGTTGATACTTTATTTTGAGGTTAGGGAGTCTTCACTTTTCCCCTGGGCCTAGAAGTGGGATTCTCCTGATTTTTGCTTCTTGGTGTAACAGGCATCAATTCCTCTGGTCAGCCTCTTCTGTTAAGATGGAGTGTTTTGGTTTTTTAGGTTTTGTTTTGTTTTGTTTTGCCAGTCCTGAGGCCTGAGCACTGTCCTTGGGTTTTTCTCAAGGCCAGAGCTCTACCACTTGAGCTACAGCACCACATCTGGCTTTTTCTATGTATGTGGTAACCAAAGAATCAAACCCGGGTCTTCGTGAATGCTAGGCAAGCACTCTACCACTAGACCAAACTCCTGGCCTGCCCCGGTTTTCCCAGACTGTGATCCTCCTATTTACACTCTCATGTTTCTGAGATGATGAGCATCTGTTGCTATGCTCAGCTTTTCTTGGTTGAGGTAGAGTCCTGCAATCTTCTTCCCCCTCCCACAGCTGGCTTTGAACCACAGTCCTCTCAGTCTTTAAGCCCATAGAATCACGAATATGTTTACTTCTTCCTTATTCTTACCATATGCAAATATAAAGCTTCTCTTTCAAGTATTTTCTGAAAGAAAGCTGTATGTCATTTTCACCTGTTGGGAAATACTTGACCTATTTTATTATGACCATCTACCTGTATCAGCCTACATGTAAAAAATAATAACAAAGCCAACATTTTAAGGTTCCTATTTAAAATGTCAGTGATACAGTAAATTAGTCAGGGAACTAGCTGAAAAGCACAGCAGAATTACAGAGCTAGCTAAACAGAAGTGAGTTAAAAACTTGACTTTGATGAGAATCTATATGTTAGGTATAGCTACTATACCTAACATTTTCACAAATACAGTTATTATCGTTGGCATTGATTCTGGGACTTGAACTCAGGGCCCCGGCACTGTCCCTGAGCTGCTTTTGCTCAAGGCTAGCACTCTACCACTTGATCCACAGCACCACTTCTGATTTTTTGGTGGTTCACTGGAAAAAGGAATGTCATGGACTTTCCTACCCAGGCTGGCTTTGAACCGCATCTTCTACATCTGTGTCTTCTCAGTAGCTGGGATAACAGACTTGAGCACGGGTGCAGGGCTCAGGATGGAACTTCTGACAACTGAATGCCAGTAAGTCAACTCTTGTGAATTTTCCAGTTCTCGTCCCACCCCGAGGACTAGCACTGTGGTTTTAAATCCTGATGAGGACCTGGAGCCGAACTCACCACAGAAGAGCCCTCCTTTGAGCGAGGTGAGCTAGCACGCAGGAGTAGATGGCCGTACAAGAAGTTGGTAACCAGCTGGGAGTTTGGCCTAGTGGTAGAGTGCTTGCCTAGCACGCACGAAGCCCTGGGTTCAATTCCCGGTACCACATACATAGAAAAAGCTGGAAGTGGTGCTGTGGCTCAAGTGGCAGAGCGCTAGCCTTGAGCAAAATAAAGTCTAAGGGTGGTGTCCAGGCCCTGAGTTCAAGACCCAGGACTGGCACCAAAAAAGAAAAAAAAAATAGGCACTGAGAAAAAAAATAAAAATCACAAATCAGTGCATAAAATGTTCATAATTACAAAATTGAAAGTTGTTCTAGGATCTTCATTGCTCTTTCTCATAAGGACTTGTAATTATTAGTCCATACTCATAGCTGATTTTGGCTTGGTAACACTTAACAATTTTTATTTTTATTTTTTCTGGGTTTGAAAAGGACATACAAGGCCGGGAGTTTGGCCTAGTGGTTAAAGTGCTTGCCTAGCATACATGAAGACCTGGGTTCGATTCCTCGGTACCACATACATAGAAAAAAGCCGGAAGTGGTGCTGAGGCTCAAGTGGTAGAGCTCTAGCCTTGAGAAAGTCCAAGGACAGTGCTCAGGCCCTGAGCTCAAGCCCAGGACTGGCAAAAAAAAAAAAAGAAAAGGACATACAAGGAGGTTACAATGTAAGATGCCCATCTGTTCAGTGTTTTTGTTATTGTTGTTTTGTTTTTGCTGTGGGGCTTGAACTCAGGACCTGGGCACTGTCCCTAAGCCCTTTTTGCTCAAGGCTGGCGCTCTACCACTTGAGCCACAGCGCCACTACCGGTCTTCTTGGTTCCGGTTCATTGGAGACAAGAGCCTCTCGGACCTTCCTGGCCAGCCGGGCTTCAAACTGTGACCCTCCACATCTCAACGTCCTTAGTAGTTGTGGTGACAGGTGTGAGCCCTGCCGCTGGGTTTCAGGCCTCGTGTGGAGTGAAGAGAGAGAGAGAGAGAGAGAGAGAGAGAGAGAGAGAGAGAGAGAGAGAGAGAGAGAGAGAGAGAGAGAGAGAGAGAGAGAGAAAGAGAGAGAGAGAGAGAAAGAGAGAGAGAGAGAGAGAGAGAAAGAGAGAGAGAGAGAGGTGATGTCATGGCCTGTGCTTGTATTTCAGGACACAGATGGATTCCTGAGCCAGGAGGCCCTGGAGCTACAGATGCGAGACCTGATTTACATGGAATCTGACCTAGTTGTCACCCCGATTATTGACAATCCTAAGGTAAGGCCATTCCTGACAGCCAGTGGATTTTATTTCTTCTGTTTTTTGGAGGGAGGGGGATTGGTCCTGGGGCTCGAACTCAGGACCTGGGTGCTGTCCCTGAGCTGCTTTTTTCCCCAAGACTCGCACTCTACCACTTTGAGCCAACTATAAGGTGCCACTACCGGTTTCCTGGTGGTTCATGGGACATGAGAGTCTCACAGATTTTTCTTGCCCTGCTGGATTCGAACCTCGATCCTCAGATCTCAGCCTCCTGAGTAGCTGGCATGCCAGGCGTGAGCTGCCTGTTTGAACTTCATTTTTGCTGACAGTTAGGTTTTCATGGCGTTCTCTTTTGTGTGATAGATAATCTGAGATGAGGTTTTTTTTTTTTTATAATTGAGTTGTTTTATTGCACTCCAGATAATGAAGCAACCACCGATTAAATTTGATCCCAAAATCCTGCACCTCCCAGCACATTCAGGTAGGACTGGAAAACTTCACCAGCCCCACACGTCCTTTACACACAGGCCCGAATAGGAAACGGACTGAAAAATTATAAACCTGGGACAGGAATGACTGGAATTCTCACCTTTTACTCATGTTTTCTGTGCCTGTGTCAGTCCTGGGGCTTGAACTCAGGGCCCGGGTGCTGTCCTTGAGCTCTTCAGCTCAAGGCTGGCGCTCTACCACTTGAGCCACAGCACCACTTGTCTCATGGTTTGATGGTTTGCCTCATGGGCTTTTCCTGCTTGGGGGCGGGGGGGGGGGGAGGGGAGGTTGGCCTCAAATGGGATGGGATCTCAGCCTCCAGAGTCTCAAGGGTGGCGGCTTGGGTTGTGGAGCCTCAGCGGCTCCTCCCTGCTTCCCCCCTGTTGGCAGCGGAGAAGTTGCTGTGTCTGAAAGAGCAGGAGTGGAACGAGTTCCTGCAGCAAGCCTGCTCGCAGATAGACTCCACGGAGAAGAGTATGGCGGCCTCTCGGGCCAAGCTCAACCTCCTGTGCTATCTGTGCGTGGTGGGGACTCACAAGGACGTGGCTACGCGCCTCCTCCACTCTCCCATGGTAGGTCCTGCTTGTGCTGGCTTTGAACCTGGATCTCAGCCTCCTGAGTAGCTGGGATAGGCGTGATACCGCCACCCGGCTCTGCAACCAGTCTTCTCCCTTTGCTTTGCTCTTTTTTTAACCCATTTGTAAATCCTCAGCGCCCTTCCAGGGGCAACCATTTACCTTCTAGTCTAATTTATTCACTCAGCTGCTGCTCTTTCTGGACAGTGGGTGGTGAACTGAATGTATGTGTTTAATTTTTCTTCTAGTTCCACCTACTCATCCAGCATCTGCGGATTGCTCCGAACTGGGACATGTAAGGACTTTAAACATTTAGTTCTTGTCAGTCCAGGGACTTGAACTCAGGGCCTGAGCACTGTCCTTGGGCTTTCTGAAGGTTAGCACTCTCCCACTTGAACCACAGCACCATTTACAGGTTTTTCTGTGTATGTAGTACCGAGAAATTGAACCCGGGTCTTCCTGCATGCTAGGCAAGCACTCCACCACTAGACCACACTCCCAGCTGTGCAGCCTGCTGTTCTGAGCCTGTGTTCTGTGTCCTCTCCTCATACAGACGCTCCAAGGTAGCTCGAATGCTTGCCTTGTTGGCTGCTCATACCACTGAGCTCCAGGAAAATGTGCCTGTTGTTGAGGTAAGTTTTTTTTTCGTTTTTTGTTGGTCATGGGACTTAAACTCAGGGCCTGGGCACTGACCCTGAGCTCTTCAGCTCAAGAATGGCACTCTACCACTCGAGCCACAGCGCCACTTCCAGTTTTCTGGTGGTTCACTGGAGATAAGAGGTTCAAGGACTTTCCTGCTTTGGCTTAGAACTGCGATCCTCCAGATCTCAGCCTCCTCAGTTGCTGGGACGCCAGGCGTGAGCGACTGCTGCCTGGCTGGGATCTGTGTAGCATGAACTGCTGCCATGCTTGCTGCAGGCTCTGAGTTCAAATCTCCAAACACCAAACAAATAAATGAAAAACGAAACAAAGAAACAAAACTCCCAGGATGATGAATAGGACGCTTCATTTTGCTCCTAATATAGAATTACATGACTTGTGACATTGGTGTGAAATAATAGCCCCACTCCCCACCCCAGTCTCTTTTTTTTTTTTTTTTTTTTTTGCCAGTCCTGGGCTTGAGCTCAGGACCTGAGCACTGTCCTTGGACTTTCTCAAGGCTAGAGCTCTACCACTTGAGCCTCAGCACCACTTCCAGCTTTTTTCTATGTATGTGGTACCGAGGAATCGAACCCGGGTCTTCATGCATGCTAGGCAAGCACTTTAACCACTAGGCCAAACTCCCGGCCCCATGCCCCGGTCTCTTTTACAGGCCATTTCTCTCTTAACGGAATTAATTCGGGAGAACTTCAGAAACAGCAAATTAAAACAGTGCCTTCTGCCCACTCTGGGGGAACTCATGTATCTCGTAGCCACTCAGGTGAGACGTTCACCTGGACTCTCCCTCCCTCCCTCCCTCCCTCCCTCCCTCCCTCCCTCCTCTCTCTCATATACACTCATGTCCTTTCCCACAGAGCTTCCTGCTTGCGTTCTTTCTCTCTCCTCCCTCTTTCTCTCTTCTCTGTCCTCTCTCCCTCCTCCTCCTCTCCTTCTCTCCCCCTTTCTTGATCCCCTCCCCCCCACCTCTCCTCTGTTTCCTCTCTCCCCTCTCTCTCCCGTTCCTCTTTCTTTCTCCCTCCTTTTTCTCTCCCTCTCCCCGTCCCTCCTCTCCCCACCTACCTGTCTTCTGTTTTCTCTCTTCCCCCTCTCTCTCCCCTCCACTCTTTTTTTTAAAAGTTTTTTTGTTTTGTTTTGTTTTTTTTTCCCCAAGTCCTGGACTCAAACTCTCTACCCCACACTCGCTCTTTGGCTGGTGTTCTACCACCTGAGCCACTCCTCCAGGCCCCACTGTCCATTTTTGTTTACAGGGTGGTGCTGTCAGCAGGTTGTCAGACCTCGTTTTATTTGTTGGTCGGTCCTGGGGCTCGAACTCAGGGCCTGGGCGCCCACCCTTAGCATTTTGCTCAAAGCAGTGCTCGGCCACTTAAGCCACAGTGTTCCATGCCTGCTTTTTGCCTGTTCCTTGGAGATAAAAGAGTCCCCGTGGACTTTCCCATCCAGGCTGGCTTTGAACCAGATCCTCAGATCTCAGCCTCCTGAGCAGCTGGGGTGCCAGGCGTGAGCCATTCATGTGGGGTAGAACTGAGCTTTTGTTGTTTGGTTTTCTCTTGGGTGATTCGTCTCTGCCTCAGAGCTTTTCTTCCACTTTATTTTATTTTTTGGCCAGTCCTGGGGCTTGAGCTCAGGGCCTGAGCCTATCCTTGGACTTTCTCAAGGCTAGGGCTCTACCCCTTGAGCCACAGCCCCACGTCTGGCTTTGATTCTATGTATGTGGTACTGAGGACTCGAACCCAGGTCTTCGTGTGTGTCTTGGAAGCAGTTTACCACCAGGCCAACCTTGCAGCCCTTCCACTTCATTTTAGGAGGAGAAAAAGAAGAGCCCTCGAGAGTGCTGGCCCGTGCCCTCAGCCACGTACACCGTCATCATGAGGTGCCTTCGGGAAGGGGTGAGGCCCTGGGGCCGTGCCCAGAACCCCCAATCTCAATACCCACCCCCAACCCCGCCCCCGCCCCACACTGAGGCATCAGCAGCCAGGGACCTACCGCCCCGGAGCTGAGCTAGGGTCTGGAAATGGGGCCGGGAGTTTCTGCTGGTTCACTGGAGGTAAGAGTCTCATGGGCTTTCCCGCCCCTGGCTGGCCTCGAACCGGGGTCCTCCTGTCTCAGCCTCCTGCTGGCTCGCAGTGCCAGGCGCCAGGACACCAGCACCTAATGTTTTGAAGTTGACTGTGCTTTTGCCTTGGAATGCATGGGGGAGCGTGGCATGGCGTGGCCGGTGTGGACGTGGCCGTGGTCTGTCCTGGGTGCAGGAGGAGCGGCTGGTGAACCACATGGCGGCAAAGGTGATGGAGAACGTGTGCACCACGGGCGCCCCACAGGCCCAGGGCTTCTTCACGGCAGAAGTGGGCCCTGCCCTGTGGTTCCTCTTCCGCCACTCCTCCGTGGACGCGCTCCGTGTCACCGCCATATCGGTATGGCTGCCCCCCTCCCCTTCCCCCCCCTCGAGGAATCGAACCCGGTCTTCTTGCATGCTAGGCAAGCACTCTACCACTAGGCCATGTTCCCGGCCCCGGCGTTGGTGGTGGTGTAGTCATTTATTTTGTCTTCTGCTCCACTTTCATCCGGGAGACTTCCCTCGGCCCCAGGCTGGCTTTGAACGGCCAGATCCTCAGATCTCAGCCTCCCCTGGAGAGCAGCTGGATGACGGGCGTGCGCTTCCTAGGGTGACACCCATGTAAGAAAAGCCTCCCGCCTGTCATCCTAGCTACTCAGGAGGCTGAGATCGGAGGGTCAAGGTTCGAGGCCAGCCCTGCCACTGAAGTCCCGGAGGCTGTTCAGTGAATCACTAGAAAACCAGAAGTGGCACTGTGGCTCTAGGGGTGGGGTGGGAGCCTTGAGCTGAAGAGCTCAGGGACAGCGCCCAGGCCCAGAGTTCAAGTCCCACGACAACCACAGCAACAAAAATGCCTCTGAGCCAGTCCCGTCTCGGGCACGGGACGCGATGGACGTGGCGCCGAGGAGAAATCAGGCGGGGCGTGTGCACGCACGCCCGTGTCCACTTAATAGTCCGGGCACAGACACAAGCCTTTCCGAGTGACCCCGCCCGGGCCCGGCCGCGCCATTACCGTATTTCTCTTAGCAGACCCCGGCGCACTCGCTTTTTTCTTTCTTGCGTCCATTTCCTTAAACTGCGTTTGGCTTGCGTCCCGCCAGGGGGCGCCCCACACGCGCGTGTGTCTGCGTGTGTCTGCGTGTGTGTGTGTGTGTGTGTGTCTGCGTGCGTGTGTGTGCTGTGTGCGTGTGGTGCCTCTCGCCACACACACGCCCGCCTCCCGCTCGCAGGCCCTGTGTCGGGTCGCCCGGCAGTGCCCTGCGGCCTTCCAGAGCGTGATCGAGAAGGTGGGCCTGACGGCAGTGCTGGGCGCGCTGGCCGGCGCGGGCTGCAAGGTCCAACAGTACCTGCTGACCCTCTTCACCGCCATGCTGGCCTGCCGCATTCACCTGCACAGGCTCGTGCAGGAAAAGGTGGGTCTCCCGGGAAAGCCCCAGCTGGCGCTGTGGTGGCTCACAGGCTAGCCACGCCAGCTCTGAGGGGACAGAGCCTCTGGGACAGCGCCCAGGTCCCGAGTTCGAGTCTCAGGACTGACCAGAAAAAAAAGCCCCACTAGGTAGCTGGTGCGATCAAAATGCTGATCAGAGAGGCCTCGGTGGTTTGCTCTCTCCCTCTCTCGCTCTCTCTCTCTCTCTCTCTCTCTCTCTCTCGCTCTCTCTCCGCAGGACTTCGTGTCCACCGTCATGCATCTGCTGGACAGCCCATCCGTGCCCATCCGAGCCAAGGCCTTCCTGCTGCTCCTCTACATCCTCATCCATAACCGCGAGATGCTGCTGCTCAGCTGCCAGGCCAGGTGAGCCTTTCTCTCTCGCAGCCCTCCCCACCCTGGAATCCACCCCCACCCCGCCCCCCAGAACCTCCCACCCCCAGATAGGTCCAGAAATGGCTAGATTTGTTTCCCAGAGTCCTGTGGTTTATTTTTCTTCCAGTCGTAGGACTTGAGCTCAGGCCTGAGCACTGTCCTTGGATTTTTCTCAAGGCTAGAGCTCTACCACTTGAGCCTCAGCCCCACTTCCGGCTTTTTTCTATGTATGTGGTACCGAGGAATCGAACCCTGGTCTCCGTGCATCCTAGGCCAGCACTCTACCACGAGGCCAAACTCCCGCAACACCTGTTTTGTTTTTTAATTTTTCAAAAATGAACTATTGAAGCTGGGCGCCGGCGGCTCGTGTCTCTCATCCCCGCCCCTCAGGAGACTGAGAGCTGAGGCTGGGCTTTGAACCACAATCCTCAGATCTCAGCCTCCTGAGGAGCTGGGATGACAGATGTGAGCACCGGTGCCCCTGCAGCCCTCTGAGCGTTGTAAGGTAGAGCTGGGCAGATGGCCCCCCCAGATGGTGTTGGTGGGGGGGTCCCTGCCTTCCAAGCCTGTGCACACCGCGTCGTCGTAGCTGAGCCTCCATGTCCCCCGTGGGCTTGCAGGCTGGTGCTGTACATCGAGAGAGACAGCAGAAAGACCTCGCCACGCAAGGACCAGCAGAGCTGTGGCCAGCACCTGTCCAGGTGCCTGGAGCTCCTTATCAAGCACATCACCCAGGAGCTGCCGGGAATTCTGGGTAGGCTACCCCCCCTTCCTCTCTGCTTTCTGTGTCTTATTTCATCTGCATGTGTTCTTTTTTTTTTTTTTGCCAGTCCCGGGACTTGAACCCAGGGCCTGGGCGCCCCCGTATGTAGACATACGACCCCACTTCCGATTTTCTCATCGTCTCATTGGAGACGAGAATCTCACAGACTTTCCTGCCCCGGGCGGGCTCTGAACCCGAGACCCTCAGATCTCAGCTGGGATGACAGGCGTGAGTCACGCGTGTCCTGCCCTTCACAGGTGACACCCTCCAGGCCCTGGCTAACGTGTCCGGCCGCAAACACCCGTCGACGGTCCAGGGCAGGCAGCTGAAGCTGAGCCTTCCCATGATGCCCGTGGCCCTGTACCTGCTCACCTCCCCGGTGCGCCCCTCGTGGGGGGGCACGGCCGGGACGTGGGGTGCGCGCATCGGGCGGGGCTCGCACCCATGCCCGCTCTCCAACTCCCCCAGGTGTTCCGGCCTCGAGTCATCACGGAGGAATTCCTCTTCAGTTACGGCGCCCTGCTGGTGAGTCCCCCCCTTTTGGTGAGTCCCCCCCTTTTGGTGAGTCCCCCCTGCTGGTGAGTCCCCCCTGTCTTGGTGAGGCCCCCCTGCTGGTGAGTCCCCCCTCTTGGTGAGGCCCCCCCGCTGGCGAGTCCCCACTCTGACTTGCTCTCGTGGCCCGTGGAGCCGTCCCTTGGGTTGTCTTTTGTTTTTTCATGGGCTCAAAGATCGGGTGCTCCACCACTTGAACCGCAGCTCCGCTTGTGACTTTTTCTTGCTGCCGTGGAGATCAAGAGTCTCACGGGCTTTCGGTGCCTGGCCCCCGCCCGGCCTCGACCCTGTAGTTTGCTACACGACGTGTCGGATCTAAACTCTGTCCCGGCCACCCAGGAGGCTGGGAGCCGAGGGTCGCGGTTCAAAGCCACCCCGGGCGCCGCAGTCCGGGAGGCTCTAGAGGACCGGAAGTGGCGCTGTGGCCCCAGGGCCGGGCCGGGACGGCGCCCAGGCCCCGAGTCCAAGTCCCGAGACCCAGTCGTGCTCTCTCCCCGGGGCCCGCGGCCTCTGTCCTGACGACGTCCTGTTTGGCAGAATCACGTCAAGTCCATCGACTGTGGAGAAACCAACATCGACGGGGCGATTGGTGAGTGGCCCGGCCAGCGGCGGACGCGCCAGACCGCGGCATCCATGGCCGGTCAGGAGGCTGAGATCAAAGCCAGCCCGGGCAGGAAGAGTCCGTGAGCCTCTCACCCCCCGCACAGCCAGATGTGGCGCCCGTGGCTCAGCCTTGAGAGAAAGAGCTCAGGGACGGGGCCCAGGCCCCGAGTTCGAGTCCCAGCCGGACGCAGCTCGCCTAACGACGGGGTTGGCTCCGCAGGGCTGGCGGCGGCGGCGGAGTTCGTCAAGATGGCGCTGGCCGCCTTCGAGGCCGTGGTGCAGTACCCGGCCTTCCTGCTGCAGCACCGCTCCACGGTCAGCGCCGGCTGGGGGCTGGGACGGGTGTGGTCCCCCGCTCCTCCCCGTTCCCCCCCGCTCCCCCCCTCCGATCCCGCTCCCCCCCCCCTGCTCCCTGCTCCCCCCCTCCGATCCCGCTCCCCCCAGCCCCCGGCCTCTCCAGGCCTCTGCCGCCCGGGCGGGCCTTGAACCCCGGTCTGCCTCTCCTTCCCTGCAGGTCGTCAGCTATGTTCTGCCTCCCCTGGTGTCTCTGCTTCAGAGCCAAAATGGTAGGGCAGCGCGGGGCGGCCGGGCCGGGCTCTCGGCCTCCGAGCTGGGGACGACAGGCGCCCGGCGGCTTCCCCCCTCTAGTGGAGTGCAGGCTGCTGAGCCTGCGGCTCCTGTCGGAAACCACGTCGCTGCTCGTGAACCAGGAGCCCAGCGCCGACGGCGGGGAGGCCCAGGCCGAGGCCCAGCGCAGCCTGCTCGGCCTCACCCGCGACGTGCTGCTCCCCCAGTGAGTACCGGGCCTCGACTCCCGGCTCACGGCCGGCGCTCTGCCACCTGAGCCACGGCGCCACTTGTGGTTTATTGGGGGGGGGTCCGTTGGAGATGAGAGGCTCCTGGATTTCCCTGCCCCGGGCGGGCCTCGAACCGCGATCCTCCAGATCCCAGCCTCCTGAGGAGCTGGGACGCCAGGCGTGAGCCCGGGGCGCCGGGTCTGTGGCGGTGCACTGAGGTCTGGCGTCTCCACGGCCGCAGGTTCGCACACATCCTCACCGAGTCGGGCCCCGTCCCTGCCTACGCGCTGAAACTCCTCGTGGCCATGACAGAGCACAACCCCACGCTCACCAGGTGCCGTGAGTTCGGGGCCCCTCCCCCCTGGCCCCCTTCTCTTCTCGGTGGTTCCTGGGATTCTGAGGCGGGTGCTCTGCCACTTGAGCAGCGCGCCAGCCTAAGCCGATGGCGACTCTTTCATTTATTATCCCTTCATCTGGCGGCACCTTTTTTCTTTGATGGTCTTTGTACTAATTATGAACGTTATTTTTTGTGTGGGGGGGGTAAATGCCGGCACTGGGGCTTGAACTCACAACCTGGGCACTGTCCTTTAGCCTTTTTTTTTTTTTGCCAGTCCGGGGGACTGAACTCTGGGCCTGGGCGCCGCCCCACCCGCTCCTCGTTGTCCTCTTGGCTCCTTGGAGATGAGAGTCTCGGGGACTTTAGTGCCCGGGCGGGCCTCGATCCTGCGATCTCAGCCTCCTGAGTAGCGGGGGCAGCGGGTGTGAGCCAGGCGTCCGGCCGGGTTGCACTCGGCCTCACGCGTGCGCGTTGGTTTCTCTCCCAGGCTGGTGGAGGAAAGCAAACTGATCCCGCTCGTCTTTGAAGTGGTTCTGGTGAGAAGGGAGCAACCCCGCAGCTCTTCCCGTCGGCTCCGGGGCTCGAACTCGGGGCCTGGGCGCCGTCCCTGAGCTGCTTTCTTTCCGGGGCGGGCTGGCGCTCCACCCCTTGAGCCACAGCCCCGCTCCCCGCTTTCTTTTTTTTTTTTTTAAAGCCCGGGGATGGCAGACGTGGGCCGGGCAGCGCGCCGTGGCTCAAGGGGTGGGTGGGATCTGGGGTGCTGTTGCAGGAGCCCCCCGAGAGCGTGGTGTGCAGCAGCGTGCAGAGCGTGGTGGCCTTGCTCAGCAACCTGGTGACGGGCCGGGACTCGAACATGAACCTGCTGTACGAGCAAGGTGAGGAGGGGAGGCCCCGCGTTCACGCCCAGCCCGGGCAGGAGGCTCGAGGCCTCCCCCGCGGTCGGCCAAAGGCCCCCAGCGGAGCTGTGGCTCCAGCGGTAGAGCACCAGGCCGGGGCACCGGGAGCTCAGGCCCGGTGACGGAGGAAAGGAAAACCCAGGCCAGGCTGGCGCTCTACCACTCGAGCCACAGGGCCAGGCTGGCTTTGAGCCGCCGTCGTCCGGGGCCTCAGCCTCCCGAGCGGCCGGCGCTTTCAGGGTCCCCTTTGCCCCCAGGGCTCGTGGGCCACGTGTGTCACCTGTTCACGGAGACGGCCACGCTCTACTTGGACGCCGCGAGTAAGAACGAGATGGCGGCGGCCGTGCTCTGCTCGCTGTTGGACGTCCTGCACGCCATGCTCACCCACACGTCGGGGGTGGTCCGGCTGGCACTGCAGGTGGACGCGGGAGCAGGCGTGGGCTGTGGCTCCAGGGTGGAGGGCCGGCCCCGAGCCGTGCGCCTGGCCCTGCCCGCCCGCGGCAGGGAGGTGACCGGCTCTCCGCGGTGCTGTGTTCCAGGCGCAGAAGTCGGGCCGCGGCGGGGACACGCAGGCGGCCGAGGCCCTCCTGGTGCAGAGCCGGCCGCTCACGGGCCTGGCCGCGCTCCTCATCCTGCTGGTGAGCTGCCCTGGGGCCTCCCCACGGCGGCGGACGTGGCGCTGAGGACTCGAACCCGGGCCCCGCGCCGGCCCCCAGCTCTCTGCTGTGATGGTGGTGGGGGGCCCGGGCCGGGCGGTCCAGGGGAGGCCGGGTCCCAGCTCTCCGCACCCCGCAGCTCCCCAGCGCGGACCCCGAGGTGTTCGACGCGGCGTCGCGGAGTCTGTCGGTGCTGGTGCAGCTGTACGGCGGGGAGCAGCCCTGCTCGCTGGCCGCCCCGCTCCTCCGCAGCTGGACGGCCGCGCTCGGCCGGCCCGAGCCCCGGGAGCAGCGGCTGCTGCTGCGGATCCTGCGCAGGATGGTGAGCGGGGCCGGGGCCGGGATCCTCCGCCGCGGCCCTCCGCCCCCCTCACTCGCGGCCGCCCCCCCAGGTGACCTCCAACGAGAAGCACGCGCTCAGCCTCCGGGGCGCCGACGGCCTGGGCCTCGTGCAGACCCTCGAGCGGCTGGCGGGGAGCGACGGGTGAGTGGGGTGAGTGGGGTGCCGCGCCTCCCCGCGCCGTGCGTGTGCGCGCGCGCGCGTGTGAGTGACGTGTTCCTCCGCACAGGACACCCGCCGACGGCGCCGTGGCCGCCCTGGCCCTCGAGGTCCTGCAGGCCGCCGGCCGCTAGCCCGCGCCGACCCAAGGACCCACCGCCACGGAGCCGGGCCGAGGTCCCGGGCCCTCCCACCCCTCCCCCGGCCACAAAGGAGGCGGAGGCGGCATTAAAAGTTTACTTCTGCACGTGTATTTATTATCACCGTATCTCGTGAAGCATTGTCGTGTCACAGCAGGGTCAACAGGGGAGAGAAGGCAACTGGTCACCGTCCACGCGCGCCTCCTCCGCGCCACGACGCCCAGGCCTCGTCCGGTCCGCGCGAGCTCAGCCCTGCCTCGCGAGGCGCAGCAGAAAGGAACCAAGGGTGGAGCGGGGCGGAGCGCGGGGCGTCTATTTCATACAAAAAGAAAGGAGACCGAGCGCGGCGGCTCGGCTCGGGCGTGGGAGGTCGCGGGAAGGCGCGCGGCGTGGCCGTGGCGTCGTCACTAGCACAGAACACTACGAGACCCAAACTAATCGCCGCCGGCCGAGGGACGGAAGCCGGGGAGCTACGGCGGGGCGGGGAGGGGAG
The DNA here is from genome assembly GCF_031878675.1 of Megascapheus bottae. Lineage (NCBI taxonomy): Eukaryota > Metazoa > Chordata > Mammalia > Rodentia > Geomyidae > Megascapheus > Megascapheus bottae. The sequence continues at coordinate 9,060,326 of NC_143540.1, read as the reverse complement.
GACCGGACGTGGCGCGGCGCGGCCGTCCCCGCGCGCTCGGCGCCCGCAGACCTTCCGCGTGGGGACTCCACGGAAGGGCCACCACGCAGCGACGTCGACGGCTCCACGGGAAACTCAGCTCGGTTAGTGTCAGGCACTTGGAGACACCCCAGCCCACCACCCACCCGCTCAGCCGCCCTCCAGGCCGGCCAGGGCGCGGCCCACGCGAGACCCCAAGCCTCGTGAGCGCCGTGTCCAGAGAGAGGGGCTGTGGGCCGCGTGTGGGACAGCGAGGGCTGCTCGGAGGAGGACGGGGCTGCGGAAGCTGCGGCAGAAAACGGCGTCCACCCATCAGCGCCTTCCCCACGCGGGCGGAGCCCCAGGCCGCCCCGCCCCGCCCCCTCGCCGGGCCGCGTCCCGCTCACCCGGGGCGCTCTACAGGTCGGTGTCGAACCAGGCCAGCTGATTGCTGTCGCCCGGCGGCAGCCCGTCCATGAGGTCCTGCGCGTGGCCCAGGTCGGGCAGGCCGTCCACGGGCACCGGGTAGTCGGCGGGGTGGTGGCCGCCCATCTCGTGCTCCAGCATGGGGTCCAGGCCCAGCGCGTCCTGCCCATAGCCGCCCGAGTGGAAGGAGCGGTAGCTGGGGTCTGCGGGGAGGGCGTGGGGGGTCACGCGGGTCCGTGGCAGGCCTGGCGGGAGCCGGGGGAGCCCGGGGCGGGGAGGGGGGGCGCACGTACCGTCCTGGCGATAGCCGAGCGGCTCCCCCTGGGCTCCGATGTCGAGGCCGAGGTCCGCGGTCTAGACGGGGGCAAACGCACACGGCGGGGGCCAGGCTCAAAGCCAACCCGGGCCTAGCGCCCAGGAGGGCCCGAGCCCGGGAGGCCTCGTGCCCAGGAGGGCCTACCGCGTGCCGAGTGAGCGCGGCCCAGCTCCCCGACCTCCCGCCACACCGGCTGGGAGCGGGGCTGCTGGGGGCATCAGCTGGCCGAGTCCTCTGACAGGGCGCTGATGACTGACCGGAAGGGGCGGGGCCCGGCGGTGGGGGCGGGGCCTGTTGGCGGGGGGCGGGGCCCGGCCCGGCGGCGGCTCACCTCGTTCCAGGCCATGGGCTCCGTCCTGAAGAGCGAGCTGGTCAGCTCCACCGAGAGCCGCTTCTTGTAGTCCTGGGGTTTGTCCTCCGACATGCGGAACAGCACGGCCGCCGCATAGGTGGCTGCGGGGGGGGGGGGGGGGGAGGGGGGAGGAGGAGGAGCAGCGGCTGAGTGGAGGAGGCCCCGCAGCGCCGGCCCCGCCTCCACGTCCACGTCCAGGTCCAGGCCCTCACCCACGCCCTCGTTCCTCGAGTGCAGCAGCTCCGTGAGCGGCGCCGTGGCCCCCTCCGCCTCGATGGCCTCGGCCGCCTCCTTGTCCTGCGCCAGCTCGCACAGCACGCCGGCCGCCACCCTCTGGATGTTCTCGATGGGCGAGTACAGCAGCTGCGGGCGGAGCAGGGCTGAGCGGGGAAGGCGGGCGGGCGGGGCGGGATGGTGGGGTGGAGACGGGGTGGGGGGACCCCGAGCTCACCTGCACGAACAGGGGGATGGTGTTGAGGCCCCGGATGACGATGCGGTTGTGCACGTCGCGGGCCAGGATGTGCAGCGCGCCGGTGCAGCCCTCCACGATCTCCTCCATGCGAACCCCCTCCTGCCGACACACAGACGGCGCCGCCGCCTCACCACCTCCTCCCCTCCCCACCCACGCCCCGCCGCGGACCGCGAGGAGAATCGATCGAGCGGAGCGAGCCCCGAACCCGTGTGCCGTGGGGCGGATGGGGAGGGGGCGGAGGGGAGGAGCGGCGCGACGTCACCCACCACGAACTGCTGCTGCGTGCCGCCCATGGAGGTGCGGCGCTGCGTGTCCTGGTGCGCGCGCACGAGCAGCTGCACCAGGCGGGGAATGGCGCCCTGCTCCCGCAGCGGCGCGTGGTTCGCCGGGCACAGGGCGAGGTTTCGGATCAGCCCCACCGTGGCCTGCGAGGGAGACGAGGCAGGGCGGCGTGGGTGAGCTGGGAGGAAAGGGAGGTGGGGAGGGGGGAGGCGGGGAGGGAGGAGGGAGGAGGCGGGGAGGGAGGAGGCGGGGAGGGAGGCCCGGCCCCGGCGGGCTGGGTGCCCGCGCACCTTGATGAGCGGCCAGTGCGAGGGCGGGTGCAGCAGCTTCACCACCACGGGCAGGCCGTAGTGCAGGCGCACGGCGTTCTGCGCCATCTCGGCCTCCTGGTGGCGGCTGGTGAGGTGGCGCAGCGCGCAGATGGCGGGCTCGGTGATGTCCTCGCGGTCGCCGGCGCGCAGCACGGTGCGCACCAGGGCCTCGATGCCGCCCACCTGGCACACCATCATCTTGTTCTTGTAGTTGTTGCACGTCAGGTTGGACAGGATGCCGGCCGCGCACGTCACCACGTTGATGTCGTCCGAGCCCAGCAGCTGCACCAGCGTGCCCAGCAGGCCCTCCATGCCTTCCTGCGGGGGGCGGGGGGCGGCGTTGGTGGCGTGGGCGCAGGCGCCGGCTCCATCCCGCTGGCTGGGCCCCGCCCCCTCCCGCGCGTCCCCTCCCCCCGCTCACCTGCTTGGTGGCGGCGTCCGAGAGGTTGCGCAGCGTCCAGAGGCAGTTCTGCACCAGGCGCTGGCTCGGGTCCGTCAGGTGCAGCCCCAGGGCCTGCATGCCGCCTGCGGGCCACGCACGCGCGTCACCGCCCGGCCCCCGGGGAGACCCCCGAGGACCCCCCCCCTCCCCGCGGCAGGCCCCGTCCTCGCGCATGCTCAGAGCCTCCCGTGGCCTTCTAGGCCAGGGCAGCCCGGGACCCCGCCAGCCGCAGAGCCACCGCCACAGAGCCCGGAACCGCGGTGGTCGGGGTCCCTGGCCAGCCCCGCTCAGGAGGCAGGGCGCCGCGGCACGTACCCGCCTCCACGATGGCGGGCTTGTTGCTGGAGCACACGGAGAGCACCTTGAGCACGCGGCTGGTGGTCCACAGCAGCTTCTCGTAGGTGTAGGTGCGCATGATGTTCACCAGCGCCTGCGGGCCCCCGCTCGCCAGGATGATCAGCTGCCGAGAGCGCGTGCGCGTGAGCCACCCCGCCTCCGGACCCGGACCGGACCCGACCCCAGCCCTTCCCTCAAGGTCCTGCCCGCCACGGCCCCAGCCACGCGGCCCCGGCGCCACCTTGCTCTCTTGGTTGCCGTAGGCCAGGATCTGCAGGCAGTCGGTGGTGATGGCCAGGAACTTGACGTTGGTCTTGTTGAGCAGAGCCACCATCTTCTGCAGGCCGCCGGCGAGGCGCACGGCCATCTTGGCGCCTTCCTGGTGCAGCAGGAGGTTGTGCAGCGTGGTGATGGCGTAGAAGAGCACGGAGTCCACGGGGGAGCTGGAGGGGGCGGCCGGGGCGGCGTGAGCGCGGGCGGGGGGCGGTCCCCGTGTGTCCCTGGCGCCCCCGCCCGCCCGCCGAGCCGCGCCCCAGCTCACCCGAGCATCTTGACGAGGGCGGGGATGCCGCCCGACTTGAAGATGGCCAGCAGGCCCTCGCGGTGGTGGGAGAGGTTGTGCAGCGTGCCCGCCGTGCAGCGCGCCGTCTCCACGTCGCTCGTGTTCTGCATGGTGCGCACGATGGCCGACACCATCTGCGGGGAGCGCATGATGGCGTGTCTGGACGCTTCCTTCTTGGAGAGCTGGTGGACCATCACGGCGGCCTTGTTCACCACCACCTGCGGGCGCACGGGGGGGGGGGGGCGGGGGAGCGTTAGCGTGGCCGGGCGGGGGCCGCGGCGGGGAGAAGCCGGGGCCCGCGGCCCACCTGGTCCTCATCGTTGAGCAGCTTGGTGAGCTCGGGGATGGCCCGCGTGGCCAGCTCTGCGTCGTCCTGGTAGTTGATCAGGTTCACCACCGCGTGCTTCAGCATCTGCGACGGCTCCGCCAGGCGCTGCACGTTCGTGGGGTGCGCGGCGTCAAACTGCGTGGACGGGATCTGCAGGCCCTCGTCCAGCGTCTCCGGGAACATGGCGGCGCGGACCCTCTGCGCGCGCGTCATGGCGTACTGGCCGTCGATGTCTGCGGAGGGGACACCCCGTCATCCAGCGGCACGCACCGCACCCGCCTCCCGCACACCCACCCTTCGCCCGCGCGCGCTCACCCGCCACCTGCTCCTGCGTGAAGGACTGGGAGAAGCCCTGCTCCCACTCGTACAGGACCTGCGAGGTGTCCACGTCCTCGTCCTCGGGGTTGCCCTTGCCACTCAGTGACGGGGCGGTGGTGGTGGCGCCCGAGTGGATCCCCGAGTCCAGGTACGACTGCTGCTGCCAGTGGCTGACGGCCGCCTTCCGGTCGGGCTCCATGGCCATGTCCAGCTCCATCAGGTCCGCTGCGGACAGAGCGTGCAGAGCGCCGCGGGTCACGCACGCGCCCGCCGCTGCAGGGGGGAGGGGGAGGGCAGGGGAGGGGAAGGGGAGGGCAGGGGGCCGCCCACGACGCCAACCTTGCGTGGCCATTGTCCTCACGCGGCTTCCTCCACAGCCGACAGTGAACTTCAGACCCCCTGAGAAAGAGAAGCAACACGGGAAGCGGTGGAGCCCCGCGCCGCGGGCAGCGAGCGTCCTGGCCCCGCGGCGCTCATGGACGAGGGAGGCTTCTGTCATGGCAGGGGAGGAGGGGCCGGGTCCTGGCGCCAACGCGGGTTTTACCCGGGGGTGGTGGTGGTTTTTTGCCAGTCCTGGCCTTGAACTCAGGACTTCCTCAAGGCCAGAGCTCCACCCCTGGAGCCTCAGCACCACTTGCGGCTTATTTCCTGGGTGTGGGACCAGGAACGGAGCCCAGGCACTCTCCCACCACTCCACGCTCCCAGCCATGATTTTTAGACTTAGAATGAAGTTTGTAATACAAATAAAAACTTCTTGATTTTGTTCAAAGGCCAACAATGATATGAATGAATGAACAAACAAACAAACAAACCCTGTCAACGGCTCCTGCAACTTCAGGACCTAAAGATCTAGAGATCACTTTGTGTTCTGGCCGCCCGTCCTGTGTAATCCTCGCGAGAACAGAGGACCACGCGGGAAGGGTTGTACACGAGTTCTCAGAGCGAAGGGCCTCCAGGCTCTCCCTCCAAAGACCCCAGAGAACACTGCCCTCAACTACACATTACCCAGGGCAAGGTGCGTAGAATCGGCGGTAGTGAGCTTCAGTGTTTACTTACAAGGCAAAATGAAGGAGCAAGACAGGGGTGTTCCATTTTAAAATCAGTTTCTAGGGGCAGGGAGTGTGGCGTGGGGTGGAGTGTTTTAGCCTAGCATGCAGGAAGCCCTGGGTTCAATTCCTCAGTACCACATGTACAGAAATAAAAGCTGCAAGCGATGCTGTGACTCAAGTGGTAGAGTGCTCGCCTTGAGAAAAGTTCAAGGTCAGTGCCCAGGCGCCCGAGTTCAAGCCCCAGGATTGGTAAAATAAAACAAAATCCGTTTCTAAACACAGGATTATATGTCTAATCCCTCATTCAACAGAATGAGTGTGGCCTGGCACGGCAGCTCATGCCTGTAATGCTAACTACTCAGGAGGCTGAAATCTGAGGATTGCAGTTCAAAGCTAGCAAGCTAGTCTTACCGTGAGACCTTATCTCCAAATAACCACTGGAAAACCAAAGTGGTGCTGTGGCTCAGGGGGCAGAGCAGTAGCCTGGCGCTGAAGAGCTCAGGGACGATGCCCAGGCCAAGTTCAAGCCACACAATGGGGGGTGGGGGGAGGGTAAGAGTGAGCTGCACACACCACATTTTTAAGGCACCCAGAATTCTCCACACGGATTCTTCACTTTAGCCTGCATGTTTTGCTGACCTCGGTGACAGGTTCAGGGCTCTGGCTCCCCACACACCTTTGGGAAAGCAGACCTAAAATCTGTTTCTACACAGAACCACTCTTGCTCCTGCTGATACCAACAGGCAGAGAAACCAATGAACAGTCACCATTCTCTACAGGTTTTGTGCTGTGCACATCTGGCTTCAAGGGAAAAATATGCCAGGATTTATTTCCTGGCAGATGATGCCAAGCTGAAGCATTTCAGCCAGGCATTATGTATGTGGGCTGACTTAGCAAGAGAAGTGTGATTTATAATGATTTTATGGAGAAAAGCTCATGCTCCAAACTCACAGAATCTATGCGTATGTGGTAGGCAGGCGCGCGCGCGTGTACGTACACGTACAGTACACGTACAGTACACGTACACACGTACACACACACACACACACACACCCGTCGCCCACTGCAGCTCTCTATGGCAAATGTTGTTCAGCGCTAAGTTAAGGATAGGGTAAGTTGTTCTGCAGATGGAGCCAGAGTCCACCCCCCACCCCCCAAAAAAGGTCTGACCATTATTCACCAAAGAAACCAAGGAAGAGTCCTGAGAGTAAGGCATAACCTTGTCCCAGGGGGAAGCTCTCTGCCTCAGTTTCTCCACGTAGAACCTCTGGGCCGGGCTAGCTCCATTCCATCACTCACCGTGCCAAAGGCAGGCGGCCCACCAAGCGCCTCACTAATCACCCAGAAAGACCTTCCACAGCAAAGCCCACAGAGACACGGATTGCACACAAACACACCCTGCTTTCCAAAGGAACGAAGCGCAGGGCGGGGAGGCAGTTCAGCTGAGAACACCCTCGGAGCCTAGAGAGGAGGCGGGCACGCGAGCCCACCTCTCAGCCTGGAAAGACCAGGTTGTAGGGCCTAGAGCTAAGCAAATCCCAGCTCTACTCAAGTAAAGGCTGAACCTGAAGAAGTGAAGGCTAATTACAAACAAACGGAAACCTTCAAAGCTTAAAATGTCCTAGGGTACACTGGTGAACGACACACAAAAGGCACTTCAAAAGTAGGGGACACTTCCCCTAAGTACCTACCAAAGTGGGCCAGGACTGCTTCCAAAGTGTGAGGCACAAAGCTTTCCAGGTTGCCAGCAGCCCACGGGAACACAGGAACGCCCTGTGCCGGACACCAGCTACGCGCTGACAAAGCCGCGGGATGTGGGGGCGGCCGCCTCTCCTCCAGCTCCGTCCAGTCTACAAGGATGAGGGGCCGCCCGGGAGCCACATCCCAGTCATATATTCCTCCTGTCCGAAATTCACCTCACTGATTTAAACCACCAGCCTTGGCTCTTGTCAAAAACCAACAGGAAAATCCTTAGTACAACTGGGGTCATTTCTCCAGTTCCGGGCTGGCTACCTTCCGTCTCAGGTTCTCTTAAGTGGGAGTGAGAGGAACTGGGAATAAGTTAGCTGCATAAAAAAATGAAATGATGTGTTAAAACATCACAGTTTTATACTGGCGGTTTATGGTAACGATTCACTTTTCCAATAATACGTACAAGGACAAAGTCAATTATTTATTATCTGCATTAAAGTCAGATAGTACTAAATTTTAAAGGTATCATAAACACATAATGTCTTTTAAGGATCAAAATAAAAATGAAGTAAAATTTAATATATAAATGTACCAGGCGCCAGAGGCTCACACCTGTAATCCCAGCTACTCAGGAGGCTGACATCAGAGAATCTCAGTTCCAAAGCAGCCTGGGAACAAAAAATCTATAAGATTCTTATCTCCAGTTAACCACCAGGAAACCGGAAATGGTGCTATGGATTCAAGGAGTAGAGCGCTAGCCTGGAGTAAAAGGAGCTTACAGGGACAGTGCCCAGGCCCCGAGTTCAAGCCCCATGACAGGGTGGGGTGGAGTGGGGCGCAAGGGACTGAAAATGCATGCATGTACATTTTCATTAACTGTCACTGGTTAACCACAGACTGGGAATATGACTTAGTGGTGCAGGGCCTGCCCAGCATGCATGAAGCCCTGGATTCGATTCCTCAGTACCACAAACACAGAAAAAGCCCTAAGTGGCACTGTGGCTCAAGTGGTAGAGTCCTAGCCTTGAGTAAAAGGAGCTCAGGGACAGTGCCCAGACCCCGAGTTCAAGCCCCAGGACAGGTAAATAATAATAATGATGATGATGCAGCATGTAGTTGCCTCAAATCTCCACTTTCACACTCCCCATCCACGATGAAGCTGTCAAGTCACAAGTGTGAGGAATACGTATCCAGCAACCCCATCCCCTCCCTCTTCTGCAACGTACAGCGCATGCCTGTGCTACAGTGTGGAAAATGTAGGCACACAAACACGAATGCTGTAAGCCACAAGAGCCAGGCCCAGAGCCAGGCACATGCTGCGTCCTCTCTCCTGGGTGGGAGCGGAGTGAACAGAAGCAGGTGAGGCAGCACAGGGGCTAAGGCAGGTGCTCACACACCCGAGGAGGACGCCAAAGGCCCAACTTCTGAGAGCAGCTCATGAAACCCCGCGCAGGGAGTGGGACAGGGCGCAGGCACAGAGGGAGGAAGGCAGCGCAAACGCCGGCATTGTGTTCAGTGGCCGCCACGTCCAGAACAAACAAACGACCATGCAACTGCTGGGTGGGAACGGAAAAGGGAAATGGAGGAGAAGAAGGAAGGAAGGAAGGGGTGACACCAGACAAGGAGCAATTTCTACTTATAACCTGGGCTGCCTCAATTGTAACCCTTCATACAACTACTTCATAAATGAAAATGCAAAAAGAGAACCCAAGAAAAATAGCACGCACTGCAGGGACAGAAGAACTCCACCCCACGAAGCCCTTGTTAATGCTTTCTACAAAGACATAAAAAAGGGCTGCGCCGTGTGGCCTATTGGTAGTGCTCGCCTAGCCCTCTAGACCCGGGTTCCATTCCTCAGTATCACATCCACAGAAAAAGCCACAAGCGGTGCTGTGGCTCAAATGGTAGAGCCCTAGCCTTGAGAAAGTGCAAGGACAGTGCTCAAGCCCCACCACCACCACTAACCAGGTTGGGAGGGAAAGAGGGAGGGAAGAAGAGAGGGTGGGTGAGTCTTCTGGTGGTTAAATGGAGGTAAGAGTCTCATGGACTTTCCTGCCCAGGCTGGATTTGAACCACGACCCTCAGATCGTAGCCTCCTGCCTAGCTAGGGTTGTAGGCATGAGGCACCAGTGCCCTTCCAGGTGTTTACATTTATTATTGTTACTATCCTTGCTACGTATAGCTAGCTGGCTAATTGTTTGTCTTGCCAGATCTATAATGTAGCCCCTTTGACACCAGGTACCCATGATTCCACGCCTTTAATCTTAGGTTCTCGGGCGATGAGAATAGGAGGTTTGAGGCCAGCCTGGGCAGCAGCAAAATTAAAGGCTCTTACCTCCAAAGTACCAGCAAAGAGGCAGCTAGAGGCTGGTTTGGTGTTAGAATACCAGCCAAGCACATGAGAAGCCCCTGGTATAAGTAGTCAAAGAAATCTAAAAAGCCCTTTGAGTAAACGCATTTAGGCAGGAAGTGGTGCTGTGGCTCAAGTGGTAGAACGCGAGCCTTGAGCAAAAGCAGCTCAGGGGCAGTGCCCAGGCTGCAAGTTAGAGCTCCAGGGCTGAGTTTTAAGATATCCAGTTTCTTAAGTACAGGAATATTCACAGAAACATGACACACCAAGTCTGAATGTACAGTGAAGTATTTATGGACAAAAAGTGGGAAATTACCCAAATGCCCATCAATAAAGACAAAATAATTTACCCAGTAAATGGATTACAGATTCACCCACTGAGCAGACTTTCAGTACCTCAAACACGGCTGGCACTGCAGTGGCAGAAAGTGGGCGTCAAGCTCCTGCATCCAGCCATGCCTGTGTTCTGAGTGAGGAATCCACCAAGAGCAAGGCGGGTGAGAGCTGGAGAGGCCCACTCCACAGTGATGCGGGGAAAGCTGGGCCACCCATACTTATGTGAGCAGACAAGACAGGGACAGGACAAGGCACAAGTACAAAGAAAGGAGCAAACTGAAGGGCAGAAAAACCATACATGCGCAAGCACACACACAAAAGTCACCTGGATAACTTGAGAGCAGATTAAAACTGCAGCATAAAAGCCCAGCGTGTCCTAGAAAGCCTGGGAAGTAAGTGATCTGAACCAAACTAAAACCCATGCTCAGCACACGCGAGGCCTCAACCCTCCATACACTCCCCCCACCCTCTTCACTGCCCCAGCAGGTAAGGCTACTATGCAGGCAGAAGAATGAAATGGCTCCTCCCTCACACAAAGGAACGCTCAGCATCAGAAATACATGCACCTGGGATAGAATCACATGCACAGATACATTAAAAACTGCACCTACCTAAAAAGATAATTTCTGTCACTTAGTCTACTACATGTTCCTCACATGCTGAGGACAAGCCAAAAAACAGTGCTTCCCAAGAATAAATGCTTTATGACCTACACAACCAATTTCCTGCGAAAAACATGTGGACACTACCAAGCCAAATACCTTGCTCAAGGATACAGTGCAAAATAGGAAAGTAGGCATTTTCTTTGGGAAAAATGACTTTTGGGGATATTCCTCGAAGGCCCTGGCATGCCTAATTACCCAGTGACACTAAAAGTCAGATCTAGGCCTAGCTGCTGGCTCCCCTCACGTGGTCCTATTTCCCATCCCTACCCCTGAAATTTAGACAACTGTGAAGTGTTTGAATGGAATGAACATGCCAGTCTTCCAACCCACATACGTGTACACACTGCTCACAAGTACATACTGACATGCCCAAAATAGGGATACCTGCAAACCAACAATTACCGCCATCTTAAAAGATTTCTTGGACTGGGAGTTTGGCCTAGTGGTAGAGTGCTTGCCTAGCAAGCAGGAAGACCCGGCGGGGTTCAATTCCTCTGTACCACATATATAGAAAAAAAGCCGGAAGTGGTGCTGAGGCTCAAGTGGTAGAGCTCTAGCCTTGAGAAAGTCCAAGGACAGTGCTCAGGCGCTGAGCTCAAGCCCAGGACTGGCCAAAAAAAAAAAAAAAAAGGTTGTTTTTAGCCAGGTACTGGTAATTTACGCCTGTTATCCTAGGTATTCAGGAAGCTGAGATCTGAAGACCAAGGTTTGATGCCAGTCTGGGCAAGGAAATCCATGAAATTCTTTCCTCCAATTAAGCACCAAAAAGCTGAAAAGTGACGCTGTGGCTCAAGAGGCAGAATATTACCCTTGAGCAAAAAAAGCTGAGAGACAGCTCAGTATGCACACGTACACATACACCTATTTCTAGTCATTTAAAAATGCAAAGCCATGCTTCAGGCTCATACAAAAACAGAAAGCAGACGAGCCTCGATCATTTTTAAATATACTTCTCACTGAAGACAAAGGCAAATGAAGTGACTTAAGTACAGTTAGCCTAAATGGAAGAACGTGAACAGATAGAGGTTTACTAATAAGACAGGTCCATGAGTTTTTGTCCATCAGTAGCTTCAAAATCAGGCTGTGTGAGAAATACGAAGTTAAGCCTATATGAAAACCACAGCAAGACTGTTTGCTCACTGCCTTTGTGATCACTATCTAAATATGTCCAATACATGTATGATCTTAAAACTTTCTGAGCCAGGCACTGGTGGCTCACGCCTGTCATCCCAGCTACTCAAGAGGCTGAGATCTAGAGGATCACGGTTCAAAGCCAGCCTGGGCAGGAAGTCCCTGAGACTCTTTTTTTTTTTTTTTTTTTTTTTTTGCCAGTCCTGGGCTTGAGCTCAGGGCCTGAGCACTGTCCTTGGACTTTCTCAAGGCTAGAGCTCTACCACTTGAGCCTCAGCACCACCCGGGTCTTCATGCATGCTAGGTAAGCACTTTAACCACTAGGCCAAACTCCCGGCCCCGTCCCTGAGACTCTTATCTCCAATGAACCACCAAAAAACCAGAAGTGATGCTGTGGCTCAAAGTAGCACAAGCACTAGCCTTGAGCACAAAAGGCTCAGGGACCGACCGGTGAGGCTCAGTGGCTCACGCCTCTAATCCTAGCTAATAGGAGGCTGAGATCTGTGCATCACTGGTCAAGGCCAGCCCAGGGGGTGAAACTCTTATCTCCAATGAACCCCTAGAAAACCAGAAGTGGCACTAGGGCTCTAGGGGTAGAGTGGTAGTCTTGAGCTGAAAAGCTCAGGGACAGCGTTCAGGCCCAGAGTTCAAACCATGACTCCCTCCCCCAAAACAAAACAACACACTCACAAAACAACAAAAAAACCCTTAGGGACAGTGCCTAGGATCTCAGTTCAAACCCCATGATCAACAACAAAAAATTTTACTGGGCAAACAAGTTCACCAAAGGTTCCCTTAAGCAGGCAGATGTTCCCAATGGTTCTTATTCAGACTAAACCTGCTTAAAACACGAGGTGATCCAGAGAGGAGAGTACAGAAAAGGCTCCAGTATTGCACCTTTCATACATCACACTGGTTGTTGCTCTTGTCACTCCAGGCAAAAAAAATTACATAGCCCACACCAGATGACTAGCACCAACCAGTAAGCCAACACAGGACCAGTAAGCCAACACGGGACCCCCCCCCCCAACCTAACTTCAGCTCCAGGAAAGACAAGAGATTCCCACCCTCCAGCAATCTCCATCCCTCCAGGCAAACTAAAGGTGTGGCACTGGACTACAGCCTTATCCTAAGGACAGGGCTCATGACTGTGTGAAATGGCGCCTGTATTTGGGAAGAGAAGGATATTAAGGCTGGGAAACCATTTTGATTTTCGAGTGGGACAGCTTTCTGTATGAAGACATGAGTGCTGCAAAACACACACCTGCCATCCCAGCTTCTCAGGAGGCTGAGATCTGAGGATAAAGGTTCAAAGCCATTCCAGGCACTAGAGCACCTGAGGCTCTTCAAATCAATCACTACAAAACGGGAAGTGGTGCTGTGGCTGTAGGGGTAGGGTAGCCTAGAACTGAAGAGCTCAGGGAACGTACTCAGGCCCAGAATTCAAGCCCCCGCCCCCCCACTGACTGGAAAAAGAAAATGTGACAACTTTGTCAATAGGAACTTTAGGGAACAGCCTCTAATCCTGTTCCATGAAGAGCCCAAAACACACGGATAAGGGAGTCACCTGACACTAGCCATGAACTCTCCACTCGTATAGGCTTTCAAAGTTTTCAGCTATCTTTTGTTTTAGGCCATTGGTTTTTTCTTTCTTTACCGTGTGCAGGACACAGCAATATAAACTCCACACACGAGGTGGGTAGATGTCACTCATCCCACATGGATGCCTCCGTCAGGTGCCAGCACCAAAGTGGGCATGGGATGGTGATGAGAGCACAGGACAGGTGTGAGAGAGGGAGGGTGGAGACTCACACTGGAGCAGAGCCTTCACGCTGAGACCCAGGCACGGGAACAGAGCACATACCAAGCCTAGGATGGAACACGAAGGTGTGAATCTTGAGGTCTGCCTGGTCTGCTTATGGAAAGGACAAGCCAGACTGCACAGGCTTCTCTGGTGGGAGAAATGCGTTTTCTAAGGATCACTCAAGTGTGAGTCACCAGATCTCATTTTGGCTTTCTGAAACCACCTCTCTAGAGCGAATTCAAACCTCTAGAAAAAAAATGCCACAAAAGGGGACATGGGTAAAGCAGGTACAGCAACAGTCCAGCCAACGGGAGGGCGATAAGGGCGAGGCCAAAACAGGGGGAAGGAAGAGTGAGATACAACGACCTGGAAGCCTCAGACAAGAGGAACGGAAGGGGAACGGCAGTTAGGGCTAAAAGCGTAAGTAAGATGGCACTCTTCATGGTCAACATGAAAAGTCCAGCAGTGAAGGTACAAGAACCAATTCTAATGCATTAGGCCATGTATAAAACAAGAGGGGGCCAGGAGGAGGTAGACACGTGGAGTCCCGTCCTGCTGGTGAGACGCCACCTTCACAAGCCAATGTTGGATGCCTGCGGTAAACCTTCTGAGAGTGCCTTCACATCAGGCTTCTCCAACACAGGAAGAGAAGCTTGGAGGGAGGAAAAGAACAGGCAAGTAAACAAGTGCGATTGGATGCCTTCTCTAGGGTGAGCCTAAGCCCCTGTCACCCCCGATTCCAGAGCAGGGCAGTGTCTTCTGGATATGTACTTTGAAAATAGTTAAACCAACGACTGCTTTGAACAGGACCACATGTGAAATGTTACCTTGAACAGGAACAAGGACAGAAGAACAGAAGAACATGTCATCTACACAAAGAGGAAGCTGCCCTGGGGTTATGGCAAGAAAATGGTTAAAAAGGGACATGCGGTGAGGGGAAAGCAGACAAAACCTACACATTCTACACCTGATGTGTACAAAGCAAGGAACTGGAAAGAGGGGTACAAGACAAACCGCTTCAAAGGAAATCGAGAGTTCTGGTTGAGGTTTATCCCATATGAGAATCTTAAGACATCCAGAGCGTTGGAAGATGGCAGAACAGGAGAAATCCAAAGATCCAGAGAGAATAAACTTGGAGACCGTCAGCAATCATATATACTTACTATATATTTGAAGTTGGAGGGTAAATGTGGAAAACAAAAAGTAGAAGTTTGCAAGTTCAGCTCTGTCACTCTAACACAGGCCAGAGAGAGGGAATAGAAAACAGACAGAACTGCTGAGAATGGGTGGCCTAGAAAGCAAGTGGAAAAGTCATTTTAACTCACTGCATAGATTGAACTAAGTGCTACAAAACTGGGCGGAAGCTCTGTAACCTGGCCATCACTGGAAGGGAAAGAGAAGAGGGAACCTAAAAGCTGCAGAATTGAGAGTAAGGATGAGAAGAAGAGCTGCGAGGTTAAAGGGGAGAGGGCAGAGGGTAGTCACAAGAGGAATACTACATTAGGGATGGCAAGGTTTCAAGGGAAGCCAGCACATACATGCAAGGAAGTGAGAGACAGAAGAATGCTTATTTTTCTATCTGGCAAATATCATGTAACCCTTTTATTAATTACAATAAAAATATAAAAAAAAGAATGCTTATTTTCTTTATCAAAAAATAATATTGATGCAAAAGTCAGCTGAAGGGAACTGACAAAGGTAACTGTGACAAAGCAAACTTCTCCCCTCTGGCATAAACATTCTGCAGTTAGTTCACAGTTAACGCACAGTTCATTCTTCTACATGGGTACTAGTATCAACATGAGTTACAACAGATATTAAAAAAATAATAATGACAAAAAGAAAAGACCCAGTGGAAAGACTCACGATAAAAAAAATAAAAAATAATAATGACCATGCACCAACAGTGTTCCAGGCGGAAAAGGGATAGGATAGCCTAGGAAGATGAGTGGAAATACCACAGTGGGAATCCTCCATGCTACAGATGTGTGAAAAAAAAAAAAATGAAGAAAAAGACAAATGATAGGTATACATTGATGACATCAACCCTAAGACCTCGAATGATCAAAAGACACAGTAAGGATCAAAGGACCAGCTCCACCTCTCTCTGGGCGGAGCTAGGTGATCTTTAAGACTCTGGAGAAGCAGCAGAGAAGGTGCCATCTACTGGGGAGGGGCTAGCTCACAAGCAGCTCTACAAAAACAAGGCTCCAGAAACACAACACAGGAACAAGGTATTCGAATGTTCAGAGGAGAGCGAATCCCAGAAGTCACAAGGAGTGAATTCATGCAACACTGAAAATCATGAGGTGGGGATGGCCCCTCTAAAAGCAATGGGCTTAAGTGGGTGAAGTGTGTGTGTGTGGGGGGGGGGTAGATGTTTGCCAGTAACACACAGGAGCAATCTGCAACAAAGACCTTCAAAGGTAAGGCACAGGCAGCTCACATCCGCAATCCTAACCACTCAGGAAACTGGAGATCTGAGATCTGAGGACTGTGGTTCCAAGCCAGCTAGAGCAGGAAAGCTTGTGAGACTCTCATCTCCAATGAACCACCAAAAAGCTGGAAATGAAGCTGTGGCTCAAGTGGTAGAGCACTAGACTTGAGGGAGGGGGGCAGGTTGAGTTTGAAACTCCAGAGCTGCCCCCATCAAAAAAACCCTACATGAATATTAATACTAAGCACAATGATACAAGTGATTTATGAATCTTAACATTTAAAGCAAGCTATTCCACACAGTACCTAGTTTTTATCTAAATAGCACCATGAAGAATGCACCTTGTTTGGCATCCATGGTTAGACAGCATTTTCTAGGGGACTAGAAGCCAGCTCCTTGGAAGGATCCATGGGTGTGCCAAAGTATCTTCTTCAAAAAGAGACAAGGTGGGCTGGGAGTTTGGCCTAGTGGTTAAAGTGCTTGCCTAGCATGCATTGAAGACCCGGGTTCGATTCCTCGGTACCACATACATAGAAAAAAGTCGGAAGTGGTGCTGAGGCTCAAGTGGTAGAGCTCTAGCCTTGAGAAAGTCCAAGGACAGTGCTCAGGCCCTGAGTTCAAGCCCAGGACTGGCAAAAAAAAAAAAAAAAGAGAGACAACGTGGGCTGGGAGTTTGGCCTAGTGATAAGAGTGCTTACCTAGCATGCACAAAGTCCTGGGTTCGATTTCTTGGCTCCACATACATAGAAAAAAGCCAGTAGTGCTGTGGCTCAAGTGGTGGAGCTCTAGCCTTGAGAAAGTCCAAGGACAGTGCTCAGGCCCTGAGTTCAAGCCCAGGACTGACACAGGAGAGAGAGAGAGAGAGAGAGAGAGAGAGAGAGAGAGAGAGAGAGAGAGAGAGAGGAGAGAGAGAGAGGAGGAGAGAGAGGAGAGAGAGGAGAGAGAGGAGAGAGAGGAGAGAGAGGAGAGAGAGAGAGAGGAGAGAGAGAGAGGAGAGAGAGAGAGGAGAGGAGAGAGAGAGAGAGAGAGAGAGAGAGAGAGAGAGAGAGAGAGAGAGAGAGAGAGACAGACAGACAGACAGACAGACAGAACAGACAGACAGACACACGGGGGGAGGGTGTGGAGCACGCGAGGGAGGGGGAGGGGGAAAGGGAGGGGGAAAGGGAGGGGGAGGGGGGAGAGAGAGGGGGGGAGAGAGGGAGAGAGAGAGGGAGAGAGAGAGAGAGAAGGGGGGGAGGGAGGGAGGGAGGGAGAGAGAGTGGGAGAGGGAAAGAGAGAGAGGGAGAGAAGGAGAGGGAGAGAGAAGGGGGGGAGGGAGAGAAGTTTCCTACACCCTGGCCACCAAACCACTGAACTGCAGATTGAAAAAGCAAACGTCTAGTTCATAAAGCTGGTTCCAGCTCTGTAGTCACTCTGCACAAAACAGACTGGGCTCCCCCCTCACTTGGTGTGGACTTCCAGCCCCACTTCCCACCACCTTCCAATTGCATCCTCAAATTCTGAACTAAACATCTCACACTTTAACATCTCACACTTTAAGAGTCATGTTACATATGACCATTGTTTCAGCTATTGCAACTCCCATCAATAAAAAGCAACCTTAACAATTCTGTTTTTTTTTTTTTACTCACACTTCAGATCAACTACCAGTGTTTAAAATACAACATTTTACTAAGCATGGCTAAGGTTTTTATGACATGAACACTGTTAAAAGTCGCTCTTCTCAGAGACCAGTTATAAACCCACCATCGGTGTGAGAAGAGCCAGATCCCAAGAAAACCGTGGGGGTAGTCGTGGAAAAAGATTCTGCTGAAGAAACCAACAGAGAGAAGGTACTAGGGAGCGGTCACCCCAGCTGTTCAGCCTTCAAACCATCACAGGAAAGCAACTGGAGGAGAGGGGGGAATGGAAGGATTTTTTCCCCCTCAACGAATTCAAAGGAAATCAGAAACATGAAAGCTTCTGGAATATTCCAAGAAAAACTTTAGCCAGGCCTGTAATTCCAACACTGGAGAGGCGGAGGCTGATATATTAAGTGGTCAAGCCTAACCGCACAGTGAAACTTTGTCTCAAAAAGAAGGGGAAGGGAAGGGAGGGGAGCAACTCAATGAAACCTCAGGGGATTGGACAGAGGAGGGGGCGGTGCTCCTGATAATTAATACTTTATGGACGTTCTGCTGGTGAGCTTGCATTTTGTGTCATATCATATAAAACAACTGCAGTCACCTGCACTATGTCCAGATGATGCCTTATAAAAACCAGTGTTGGCTAATGGTTTGCCTTTTATGTCGTTTATCGTTTAACATGAAGTGTGAAGATTAAGCACTTAACTTTTCAAATTCTGGGAATGAAAAACCTTATTAACAGTGAAATATTTAACCAGATTGTATTATACTGACACCAAAATGCAATATGTCACTCTCCAAAGCAATTTTTAAGTCTCTGACATTTTAGCTTTAGTCTGATAATAAACAAGTGAGCTCAGAAATGTCAAGATGGTTAGAGTTCTTGCCGAGCATGCACAAAGCCCGAAGCGCAATTCCTAAGTACCACACATACAGAAAAAGCTGGAAGTGGTGCTGTGGCTCAAAGTCGTAGAGCCCTAGCCTTGAGCCAAAGTGCCCAAGATTAGTGGCCAGGCCCTCAATTCAAGCCCTAAGACAAAAAAAAAAAAAAAAAAATTAGGCCATGACTTGGAGAGAACTGTAAAATTTGAGGTTGAGACAGAATTTGTGCAGCGTTTTAGCTGCCTTACCAGATCCAGTTCTGAGGCTCTCTCAAACATGCTAGCCAGGCAGGGCTCATGCCTGTCATCCTAGTTACTCAGGAGGCTGAAAAATTTCTCAGTTGAAGGCCAGCCCAATTAACTACCAAAAATAGGCTGGAAGTAGAGTAGAGCTGTGGCTCAAGTGGTAGAGCACTGGTCCTGTAACAAAACAAAACACAACAAACCAAACACAACGCCTTAGGGACAGCACCACAGAACAACCATCAGGACTGGCACAGAACAAAACAAAACCACACTTTCAAGGAAAAACATGCTTTGAGACGGTCCCCTTTATCCTTAACCAAACCATCTCAATTCCTAAACGTTCTGTGTTTCCCAGACTTCAGAAAAATTGAAAACGTATTTGTTTGTGCTGTGCTGGAGACTGAATCCAGGGCCCTGTTCCTTCAAGGTAAATGCCCCTAAGGTCCCAGTTTACTATTAGATGTTATAACAGGCATCTCCAAAGTGCCTGAATAAACCGAAATGGTCACTTTACACTCACAGACCCAATCATCTGACATTTGTTTTTGTGGGACTTGAACTCAGGGCCTGGGTGTTGTCCCTGAGCTCTTCTGCTCAAGGCTATAGCCCTACCCCTTGAGACCCACAGCACCACTTTCGGTTTTCTGGTGGTTCATTGGAGGTTAAGAGTCTCACAGACTTTTTAGTGCCCAGGCTGGCTTTGAACTTCAATCCTCTAGATTTCAGGCTCCTGAGTAGCACAAGGACAGGGGAGAGAGATGAGCGGACTAATTGTTACAGCTAAAAAAAAAGGGGGGGGGGGGGACGGGGAGTTTGGCCTAGTGGTAGAGCGCTTGTCTAGCATACACAAAGACCCGGGTTCGATTCCTCAGTACCCTAAAACAATTTAAAAAAACAAAACAAAAAACCCAACAAAGACAAAAGGAAGGTTCATATCTTCACTGCATCACATGGCCCAACTTAATTTTCTCTTGCAAATATTGGGTGGAGATGGAATAATATGGGTTTTCCTTCAGAAGAATTTATAAGTGCATTTCACAAACACACTGGAACTAAAAACAAAAAGAGAAGAAAAAACAGCACCATCCCACACAGACCTGAGATCACCTGCACTGGAGGGAAAGCTGGCAGGAAGGGACCGGGCCCCAGGCGGCCCTGCTTTCAGCTGAGATCTCCCTCTCTCAGCTGAGCAGATTCAAAAGAAGTGGTCAGGGCCTCTAATTTGGCCTAATGCTGGAGTGTTTCCTAACAACAAGAAACCCTGGGTTCAGTTCCACAACACTAAATACACAAAGAAAGCAAGAAGTGGCTCCACTGGTAGAGTGCTAGTCTTGAGCAAAAGCAGCTCAAGGACAGGGTCCAGGTCTTGAGTTCAAGCCCCACAACTGGGGGAGGGGGAGGGAAAGTGGTTAAACCCTCACAAGGGTTTCTAATGCCACTGGCTTTCCCCTTAGGGAGCAAGCAGATTACAAGCACACTTCAAAGGCAGAGCTCAGGCCTCAACAGATCAATCTACGTTTCAATCCAAGTCAAGCTCAGTCTTGCATGAAGCACAAAGACAGCCTCTAAAGTAAACAGAGGAAATAAAAGAACTTTCTCTGGAGTCAGGGAGTAAACCCCCAGGGAGGGAGGGAGGGAGGGAGGGAGGGAGGGAGGGAGGGAGGGAGGAGTTAGCTTGGGCACTCAGTTTAGAACCACACCAACTGCACATCTTCCCTTGTGAAACACAGGTATCCTGACTTTGTCCTACAGCCCCACTACCAGCCTCTCCACCACCCAGTGCCAGAATGGCACCGTGGCACCACGATTAACCAGTAGCCAAAGGGGAGAAGCCAGTTCAGGTCTGAAGGCACCTCAGGTGCTGTCCATTCTGAGTGAGCCGAGCTACTACCAGACTGCAGCTACACTTCAAACTCAACACCTCCTCACCCACCATGACTCACCATGGGCCCAGGCAGATGCGTTCTCACCTTAATGAGATCGGCTCAGTAACTGGGCAAAGGGGTTTTCACTGTGTCTGTCTGCCCCGTGTATGAGCACAATGCCCCTCCTTCACCTTCCATTGTCACACCTGTGCCTTGACTAGGACTGCCTTGGCCCACCCTTCTCTCTCCAAGCACATCTGCTCTCTCCCTGGCCCCTCCCGCCACACACACCCCAGTTCCCTGGTATTCTTTATGCTAAACCCCAAGTGGGCAGTTCAGCCACATAGCACATTTTGGATTGTAGATGTGGGTCTAGGGGTCTCTGCCCAGAAGTTTTTCCCAAATGCTACATTTCAACACATCCTTCGAGAATGACTCCTCCTTTCCCTCCAAAGCAAGTATACAGACAAGACTCACAAGGTTTATCCTGATTATCACAGAATAATAGGAAGCTTGGTGAAGTTTGATAAATGTTGTGTTTCTACACAGCAATCTTGGTATAAAAAGTAATTTGAAGGTTTTGGGGTTTTTTTTAAACTCGTTTTTCTTCTTCTAGGGAGACTAATGGCAGAGGTGCAGAAAGGGAGAGAGGAAAGGCGGACGAAGGTAACACACCATCCAGTGTATGTATACTGTGTGACATAGACAGAACATGGCCTATGTAATCTGGTCACGGATGAGAAAGAGAATCTGGAGATGACTGGGTCCAAAAAAAGAAACGTACTTATTACCTGCCTTATGAAACCGTAGCCCTTCTGTAAATACCTTAATAAAAAATACCATTTTTTAAAGAGAGTGGGGACATGCCGGGAGTTTGGCGTAGTGGTAAGAGTGCTTGCCTAGCATGCACCTAGCCCTGGATTCAATTCCTCAGTGCCACCTACACAGTAAAAGCCTAAAGTGGGCACTGTGGCGAGTGGTAGAGCGCCAGCCTTGAAAAAAGTCATGGACAATGAGCCCAGGCCCTGAGTTCAAGCCCCAGGACTGGCCCCTCAAAAATAGATCTAGTGGTACAGTGCTTGCCTAGCATGACTGGGCCTTAGATTCCTCTGTACCACATACACAGGGAAAAAAAAAATCTCTTGTATCCTTCCTGGTACTCAACCATATCTCTTCCTTTCTTTTTCTTCATTTAGCCACGTGACTGTTCTTTAATGGATTTTCCAAAAACGGTTGAAATGACTGTTTTGTCTGTGGAAGGCACAGGCCTAGGGCTCCATCCCAACAATCTTAAGCCCTGGGTCCTACTACGCTTTCTGGCAGTTTTTTATTTCCTCCCCAAGGAGGATTTCGCCTTCCTTTCATCCTATGGAATAGACTTTTGCGAGTGTTTCAAGTTACTGCTGCAATCACTTCAAGGTCTTGTTCTTGTACCGGGCCTTCTGAACAAAGACTAGGTTAGAATAATGAGTAGCGAGTGCAAATTAATCAAATTGTGTCTTCCGGGAATGGACAAACCTGGAAGAGTATTTTTGTAAAAATTTTAAGACTTTGAAGGAGTACATGTAAAGTAAAACAAACCCAACAGCAGATTTACTTAAAAATAAACACTGGATCGCCTACACAGAAAAAAAAAAAACTGCTAAAATACAAGGAAAATTAAGTCCTATTTAGTATTTCTTAGAACGAAGAACGCTAACACAGAAGCATATGAAGCACTAAAACTACGCACTGATAACCAAGTAAATAAAGCAATGGCTTCCTAGATTCCAGACGACCGCGCTCGGCTTGGAGAGGGCAGCCCTCGCCGGGACTGCGCATCAAAGGGAAGGCGGCCCGCGCCTCCGGGCCGGCCGCGTCGGGTCTAAGCCTCCATTCTTAGGGACACAAAGCTCCCGTCTCACTAGCTCCACTCCTCGACTTCCGCGGGCCGACCTCCGCATTCCAGCCGCCCGCCGCCCGAAGGGGGGGGAGGGGGGCGGACGTCTGCAAGACACAAAGTGAGACGGCTCCCCCCCACTTCCAGGAGGGGGAATCTCCCCTCCCCGGATCCGGGCCTCGCCGGCGGGAAGAAAACTGCGACTCGGAGTCAGCCCTCTCCCCAGACAAAATACCGCCGGGAACCGAGGCCCGGCTTTCCTACCAGAAGTTCCTAAGCCCGAGGGGGGGGGAGCCCCCATCCCGGAACAACAATCTCTCCAGGTCAGACGTCGAATCCTGCGGTAGTAAGACACGGGACCTAGCGGGTCAGACGGGGGGGGGGATCCCCCCGTTTCCTTTATTTAGGGTCTCCCTCCCCACACAAACCTCCCCCCCCCCCCCCGCACACACACACTCGGTCCCAGCAGTTTACTCGCCCGCCTAGGCCACCTGCGTGGCGGGGGGTGGGGTGGGGTGGGAGAACTAGGGGCCAAGAAGACACAGGGATTAGTATCATTTTTTTAAGCCCCCCCCCAGCACATATTTTCTTTTCTTTTTTGCTGCCGCTTCCTCCCGGCGGCCCGCACTCTTACAAAGAGCTTTTGTGTTTCGTCTAGTTTTCTGTCGGTTTTTTTTTTTTTGCTGACTCTTAGAAGGGGTTGAAAAGTTGCTTTGGACACAAACTCCTTCCTACAGGACACTGAAAGAAAATAATAAAATCATACTCCACACAGGGCGCTAAAATATATATATATATATATATATTTTTAAATCAAATCATACTGCTTCATCCCGGGGTGCTAAAAGGAGATGTACAATTTTAAAGCATTAAGAAATAAGATAAACTAAACATATGCCCACTACCACCTCGCTTTGGGAGGAAATCTGGAAAAGGTAAAAAAGCAGTCAAGTCCACAGGCCTCTTCTCTCCCACCCCACTTCCCTCCCCCTTGCACTGACACACTTTTACACACACACACAGACACAACCCTCGGGGTAGATGGGAACTTCAGGGGTGGCGTTTCCCCCCCCCTTCCTTCCAGGGCACGCCCGCCCCCACCAAAAAAATATAATAAATAATATAACCCCGACGTCTGGGAAAGCGCGGACGCCCCAATCACCCCTTCGTCCTCCCCCCCCCAAAAAAATAACCACGCACACCCCCAAAGCCCCCAACTCGGCCCGGCCCCACGAGCCCCGAGACGAAGGACGGCGATCCCCACCCCCGCCCCGCCGCCCATCCGGGCACTTGGGACGACCCCTCTCCCCGCCGCCCCCCTCCCGGCGTCCCGCCCTCCCATCCCTCCCCACCGAGGGGCCGGCGCGGCCCGCGGCGGGGGCCCCAGACCCCGCCCTCGAGTCTCGGGCGTCGCCCGACACCCCCACCCGCCCCCGGACGCCGGGCGCCCCGAGGTCCACCGGGCCCGGTTCTCCCCCGCCCCTACACCCGCACCCCACCCCGGCCCTCCGCGAAGTTCGCTCCGGAAGCCCCGAGTTACCTCAGGGGGAGGACGCGGCGCGGGCGGGCGAGCGGGTTTCCTGAGGAGCCCCGGGTCGAGCGCGGCCTGGCTGGGTCCCGCGAGCGCCGGAGTCAGCGGGGCTCGAGGACCGGGAGGGAAGGGGGGGAAGGACCGGGCTGCGCGTTGCGTTCGGTTCCCTCAGGGGCCGCCTAGGCCCGTCTCCGCCTCCCCTCCTCTTCCTCCTCCTCCTCCTCCTCCTCCTCCGCCTCCCCTCGCGTCCTCACGGCTGACGGAACGCGGGAGAAGGCGGCTGCCACACCACCGACAGATACTTAAAATGGCGCCGCACAAGGAGCGCCTTATAAAGCGGCGAAGGTGCCGCGGTCTCCTTCCGCCGGCCGCCCTCGCAGCGCGGAACGCTCCGCGGCGTCAAGCCCGAAGGGGAGGAGCCAAGCGCAGGGTGAGGGGGAAAGTAGTCCCCGCGCCCCCGCGAGGGGGCGGGGCCAGGCGGGCGGAGAAAGTAGTTCCTACTCTGCAAGGCCCGTGGAGGGGCGGGGCCCGGTGGAGGGGGCGGGGCCTGGTGGGTGGTGTCTGGCGGTGGGGCGTGGTCTTCAACTTCCATCTGTGGCGACCCCGCCCCCCAAGCCCCGCCCACTTTCGTCGAAATGGGAGGGGGGAGGCAGGGAGGTACAGGTCCTGGCAGGTCAGAAGTTCGGATCCGGGCGCCGCCGGAGCAGGTGCGACGCGGCCGGCGTGCCGCGGGCGGCCGGAGTAGCGGAGCGGGCCTGGGCCGAGAAGCGGGTGGCGGGTTGTGGCGACGCGTCTCAGAGGCAGTGGGGGCTGGCGTGTCTGTCTACACCCCTACCAGGACCTGCCGTCCCGCCTGCACCCCCTGTGCAGCCCCCGCTCCAAGTCGGGGGTGCGTCGGCGTCCCGTACCCCGGGGAACCCGCGACCCGGGGACCCTGCAACCTCGCTGAGTTCCCAGGCTGCTGCGGGCCCGCCGAGGGCGGGGTGGGGCAGCCACGCCTGGGAGTACATGCACACACCATGCACCTGTGTTTACACTAACCGTGCATTGCACACCTGGCAGTGCGTGCAGGCACACTTGACTGCACTTGTTCTATATAGAGTCATATGTATAGGTATAGGTGCATATATGTGTGTAAATATGTCCGTATATGCTATTGACATATAGTACATACTTGACTACATATGTGCAAACGTCCTGCCCTGTTCTATAGAGTTCTCTGTATAGTTATATATCCCTATACATAACGGATATCTATGTGTGTGCATATGTGTGTAAACATATAACTGTATATATACTATTGGAAGTACGGGTGTGCCTGCTTGATTATGTATGTGCATCCTCACAGCGCTGTGCTACATAGTTTTACGTATTGTTATATATAACGAGTTTTGATATGTGTGTATATGTATGTGTAAATATGCAGGTGGATATATACTATTGACAGTATATGTGTGCATAATTGAGAGTATATATACTTGACACTGCTATTCTATATAATTATATACATATAGTTATAACTATATAATACAGTGATTGCAAATATAGTTACATATGATATGTTATATAGTTATATGCCACTATGTCATGCATTATAGATTGTATATTACATAATATGTATTATATATGTAACATATTATATGCTATATGTTATATATGACATGCATAAAATATCTGTGGGATATATAATACACTGTATAGTATGCATGTGATATATAATATTTTATATTATGGTATGTGCTATACATTAAATATGTATGTCATGTGTATAACAGTATATACAATAATATATAGTATACATTATAGTATATCATATAACATATTGTGTATTGTTATATATAATAGTCACATATAATTATAAAATAGTTATATTATCATAACTATAATAGTAATATATTAGTTAATATATAGTATTATGTAGTTATGTATACTATCTGTTGAGATAGTTGATATTAAAATAATTGTATAATATATAATATATAGTTATGTATCTAGTTGTATATTACTAGTTATATTAGTTATATACTATATATTATGTAGTTATAACTACATATTATACGTAGTTATCTATGATTATGTATATCATATATAGAATATTTGTTTTATACACTATATGTATTTTACATATACATATATAATATTTTTATTCACTTTGGTGCAGGGTCCTGGGGCTTGAACTCAAGTCCCGGGTGCTTGTCTCTGAGCTTGGTAGAGCTGGCTTTATCTGCGGTTTATGTTAGATCAGGGCATCTCATGGACTTTCCTGCCCTGGCTGGCTTTGAACTGCCATCCTCAGCTCTCAGCCACTCCGGAGTCATATTTAAGTGGTACCACTCTGTGGCTAGATGTGAATTTGATCCACTGGAGAGAAGTACAGTCCCATTTGGTTGTTTGAGGAAACCTTGAGTGCGTTATATACTTTATAAGTTTTTAAATTTTTAAAATTTAAATTAAATTTACATTAAATTTTAAATCTACCCATTTTTATTGCATTTTTCAAAACTAGCTATTCTAAGGGAGGTGTGTGTGTGTGTGTGTGTGTGTGTGTGTACGCATGTCAGTCCTGAGTCTTGAACTCTCCTTGAATTTTTGTGTCTCAAACACCAGCATTTGAACCATGGCTCCTTTTGCTGGTTCCTTGGAGATGAGAGTCCCATGGACTTTCTTGCTCAGGCTGGCTTTGAACCGGGATCCTTAGATCTCAGCTGGGATGACAGGTCTGAGCCCCGACACCTGGACCAGCAAGGAACATTTTGTCTCATTATTATTATCTTCCTTACAATGCATGGACACTGCAGCTCTGTTTCCTGTGGGAAGGGATAGCATTGCAAACCCAGCAAGAATGGGGTTTGTCACAACTGAACGCTGGAAGTGGTGCTGTGGCTCAAGTGGTTGAGCATCAGCCTTGAGCAAAAGAAACTCAGGGACGGCACCCAGGCCCTGAGTTCAAGCCTCAGGACTGGCAAAAAAAAAAAAAAAATTAAAAAACCCTGAATCCCTTACACTGGATTTATTTCTCCCATTAATTATTATTTTGTGCTGATTTCTCATCTTCCAAAACAACAAAAGGTAACAACAAAAAAAAACAAAAGAAAGAAAAGAAAAAGAGATGTGAACATGTGTGGATTTTGGGGTTTTGTTTTTTTTTCTTTTTAAAGCCTTAAATGATATACTATACATGCAAACCATGGACCTTGTTCTGTCTGTAATTCTCTGTCAGGAAATCTCAGTCGGTCACTCTTGGAGATTGGATATGGCCTTTATTTTTCAATTAATTTAATTATTATTATTATTATTATTATTATTATTATTTAGGCATATCCTACTACCTTTAGGTTTACCCTACCTTCAGGACATATACATATATATATATATTTCTTTTTATTTTTTAATTTCTTTTTATATATTTTTTATTGTAATTAATAAAAGGGTTACATGATATTTGCCAGATAGAAGGTGCATTCATTCACATACATTGATACCCTTTCACATGTCTGGACCTGTGTTGTCTCCCTGTATGTCAATTGCTCTCATTCATAGGCCATGGAAAAAGTCTAATCACGGATTCACAGAGCATTCGGTCATTGTCTCATTTCTGTCTTTGTGAGAAACTATTTTTATTTAGAAAGAAAGAAAGAGAGAGAGAGAGAAGAAAAAGTACTGGTTCTTGGTGAACATTCACACAGATGGAAAAGGGAATGAGAAAAAGAAAAGAAAAGAAAAAGGTATGTCATCTCAACCAGATTGCCACTATATACTTAACATTGTGAAAAAATGAACAGTTAACCTGATTCAAGCCTTGCATTTTCTAAGTTGCTCAGATGATTTACTAGCGTTCAGTTATTTAATAAATACATAAAAATAAATCCCCACATTTTTCTGAGTTCATTTCACCTCTCTTGCATAAATATGATTTTTTTAACTCAATTCAGGGCTAAACACACACACACACACACACACACACACACACACACACACACACAAAGAACCTGTTTAATTTAATGGTACTCACTTCAAGGCAGATGGAAAAATAAAGCTCCTTTAAAAAATATTCTTATTCCTTTAGAATTTGAATTTCTTTGTTAGTATTTTTGAATTGGCATGGTGGATTGCACTTGGACAAAATTCACCTCTTCTTGCCTGGGCTATTGGGGTGTTTTAATGCAGATGTAGAATTTAAATCTATATTTCCCCCTCTAGAAGATAACATCAAGCAAAAGGAAATTTTAAACAGAAGGCTGTGGAGTAATTGCGGTGGTCAAACAGAAAGCTGCTTTTGTATTTTATTATTTTTCCTCACCATATGTTCAATGTGCTAAAATTTTTTTTTAAATGAGTTTTAAGGCTGCTGAGATTTTTTTTTTTCCTTTTTGGTGGTGGTGGTTGGCTCTCTCAGAAAAATAAAAGCTTCTGACCATCTTATGAGAAATAGAACATGAGAAACTTATGGAAGATGAGACGAGAGACCCCTCCTGAAGCCAAAGAAATAACAAAATAAAATGCAATAAATAAAAGAAATCATCACTATTAAATAATTTGTCAAAAAAAAAAAAACTAAACGATTTGACCTTGGGCAGATCATTTCATTAAAAGAATATATAGGCACATACCACATATAATATATATCAAATACTATATATTTTATGAATATATTATATATACTATATTAGTATATTTATGTATTCTATCTTATTTATTTATATATATTTATACATTCCATATTATATTTTATGGGTTGTATTTATATAACATATTTTATATATTTGTATATTATATATTTATATATTGTATATATAAGATGTATTACATATAAATGTAGTTATTGTTATTTCTTCTTTACCTTTTCTGTCCTAGAAATCAACCCAAGGCGTCTGAGATCAGTTAATCCACTCTGTGTAGTGGTGACAAATCTTTTTCCAGTCTAGAAACCAAACTCCAAGCTAATTTATTTTTTTATGTTTTTTTTTTTTTTTTCCCCTTAAACTAGTTTCACCAAGGAAGCCAATGATGACACATGATACCGGGCCTCTTGGTTGATCAAACATGATGCAATATACCTGTGGGTTCAATGTTGTGGTGTTTTATTTGAGTTTTTCTTTAAAAAAAAAATGAGATGAAGATAAATAAATGAACGCTCGGCTGTGTTTCTGCGGTGAAGAGAAATCTTCACCTGGTCAGCCATTGCAGTAGGTTGGCTTTTTGGTACACTTCACCTCTAGCAAAAATAATGCATTCATTAATATATATATATGTATATATGAATAAAGAGACATGGAGGGAATGGCTTTTTTGAGAGAGAGAGAATTGCTTTGATCCAGTCCTTTCCTTTACTCTCAAAAGCCTGTCACTGAGAATCATACAGCCCCACTTGAAAATAAGTGGAAATGGTTGGAAAAGAAAAATTATTATTATTATTATTATTATTATTATTGTTGTTGTAATTATTGTTTTTTAAAGTGGTTCCAACCAGGATGTGGGGCCCAGATTTCTACACATAAAATAAATAAATAAAAATATAAAATTCACAAAGCCAATCATCCTGACTCTCTCTCTCTCTCTGTCTCTCTAATAAGATCTGTGAAACCGTCTCTTTGGGACGTGAAACAAACACTGGACATATATGTATATATAGAGAGAGAGAGAAAAAAAATGAACCCCAAATAGTGACCAGCTTTTCATTTCAGCAAATGCTGTAAGTTTTTAGGGTGTTGTGATGATGGGGTACTGTTGGTTTGCCATCCATTGAGGAGGAGGAGGAGGAGGGGGATGGGGGGGGAGAAAGGCAACCTTGTGTGGCTTAGCATGGTTGCTGATTTTGGTGGGGGGAACACAGTGGGAAAAAAAAAAAAGAAAAAGGATGGGTAAACTGAGGTACTGAGAGCCACCCTGCAGAGGGAGGAGGAAGAGGAGGAGGCCGGGTTGGTGGCTGGGGTGGTGACAGTGACCCAGAACTCTGCACCCTCTCTCCCCAGCAGCTGCATCTCTCTGGCTGGAGCTATGGATTTTCTCATTGTTGGTTTTTGTTGTGGTTATTGTTGTTCTAGATCTTTCATTGAGTTACTCCCTCCCCCCCCATACTAAGCAAGTATAGATCCATAGACATATATGTTTATATGTGTATTATGTTTATAATTATTCATGGCTATAACTCACAGTGGAAGGCGATTAAAAAAAAAAAACCTACATCCACACACATGAAACGCCCCCCAAAACCCCATGAAGGGGGGGTAGCTTACTCCACATTCTAGAGAATGCACATTCACTTCTGCAGGGTCACAAACCCCACATCCACACAGAGGCCTGTACACACACACACACACACACACACACACACGCCTCATCCCTGCCCTTCTATGAAAATGTTCATTCAAAGGCTTTATTTTAATTTTCCCCCCCTCCATCACAAAGATTTAACTTACCCAGACGACTCACGGACTGTGGAGATATTTTCCGGCATTTAAAAACAAAACAAAAAAAAAACAAAAAGGAAGAAAGAAAAATCACTTCTGGACACCAGCTGTTTTTCTTAGAATAACAACAACAACAATAATAATAATCGAATATTAGTGACCATCAAATAATAAGAGTAATAATCATGAAGAAGATGCAACACATTACCTTTCATTTTTATTTTTATTTGTTGGTCACATTTCCAGGGAGGGTGGCTGGCTAAGAAGCCAAGCAAAGGAAAACAATGCTTTGAACCGCATTTCTTTAAACAATGCCAATTTTTTTTAAATAGCTTTTTTTTTTCCCCTCCTTTCAAACCAAAGCGGGCCATGAAATCGATATATATATATATATTTTTTTTTTGATCTTTCAGTGAAGTAGGCGGTATGAGGTCTGTGGTGACATGCAGGTGAGTGAACATGTTCCTGTCAGCCAAAAGAAAAAAAAAAATATATATATATATATAAAATAAAAAAGAATTTGTTTTCAGATTGTTTTCTTTGAGTCCCAATAGCCTCTTGCTTTATGTCTTTTTTTTTTTTTTTCTTGCTGTTCCTGTGGGTGTTTCGCTGGCACTTCGATTTTTTTTTCTTATTTTATTTTTTTTTTTTAGGGAGATGAACCGTTCAGTTTCTTGGCCTCTATTGTATATATATATTATAGATATATAATATATATGATTACTATCTATATACATCTATTGCTATATTTTGATATTCTATATTGCTATATAGAATGTGTATTTTATATATATATATATATATGAAAAACGGAGTTTTACTGAGATCTTAAAACCACCCCCACCACCAACAACAAAAAAATGATATAAAAAAAGAGTGTCTGGCGTGATCATAATCTCATCATGCAGGGTTTATGGTTTCCATTTAGCCACATATCTCAGAGGCCGGCTTCTAAAGCCCTTCCCTGCTGTGCAGAATGAAAAGCATGAAGGAATCACAGACAGAATTCATCTGTGTATATATTTTACCAACAATGAAAAAAAAAAAAGAAAAAGAAAACACACACATACACACACACACACAAAAAAAAAAAAAGGGAAAAAAAACATCCTTTGTATGCCTTTACCCCGACACCCCACCCCACATCTTATTAGATTTTGTTAAATTGCATTTTTTCTTAAAGAAAAAAACTACCCACCAGCACCCCAACACTCACCACCCCCCAAAAGCACTGCAGAGTTGCCTCTCTCCTCCTTTTTTCTTTTCCTTTTTTTTTTTTTTTTTTTGCTTCCCCTCTTCCCACCCACCACCCACCCTTGATTTGTGCAAATTTCTGCGTGCGCCATCTTTGGATGGATGGATGGATGGATAGATTGTGTGTGTGTGTGTGTGTGTGTGTGTGTGTGTGTGTGTGTGAGAGAGAGAGAGAGAGAGAGAGAGAGAGAGAGAGAGAGAGAGAGATCCTTTAACTCCAATTCCACTTACCCCATTCTCTTACAAATCAGTTCAGAATAGAAAAAAAGAAATCATAGTGACTTTGCATGCTCGATGTGTGCAGCATTTTTCTTTTCTTTTTTTTTTTTCCTCTTTTTTTTGGCCATCTTTTTTCTTATCTGGTCTCGATAAACAGGAAACCACAGAGGAGAGGAGAGCATTTCTTCCCTCACCCCACCAACTCCCCCCCAAAAGAAGAGAGAGATTTCTAATATTATTATTTTTGATATTTCCATTATTCACATCACCTGTTGTATAGACATACATACATCAGTGACCAAAAGATAAAACAATTAAATATATATATTAAGATACTAGCAACAACTGTAGCCTAAATAGAAGCGATGAGATAATTAATTAATGAATGCACTACAAGATTCATTTGCTTGCAGGTAATTCTTGTAAGGGAAACAAAAAAACTCACACTATGGAGACTAAAAAAAAAAAGAAGAAGAAGAAGAAAGGAAAAAAAATATAGAAAAAAGCCACAATGAAGAATAAAATATCCTAGGCCAACCTTTTGTCGGGAAGAAAATCAATGAATGGTCCTTTTCTTTTTTTTCTCCTACAAACCCCACCTGCAGTCACCACCACCCTAATACATCTCATCCGGTTCAGCTATGCAGGGAACGGCTGTAGTCCAAGGTATGGAAAAACTTGGGATATTTTTGAACCAGGGCAGAACCACGTGGGTGTAGCTTTCATCAATAAATCTAGAAATAAATGGATATTTATTATGGTGTTTATTGGATTATTATATTGTAATTATAATACACTTATAATTCTATAAAATATATCTATACTATAAGATATAATATATATAATTAAAATGAATAAATGGACATTTTTCTGGGGATGGAAAAGACAGTAACAGGCTAAGTATTGCATTTTCTTTAAAAAAAAATACATAAACATGAGAAGGGGTATCAATGTGTGTGAAGTAATGCACCCTCTATCTGGCAAATATAATTGTAACCCTCTTTTAATTACAATTTGAAAATGAATTCTAAAAAAATTCATAAATAAATAAAATCAAAGAAAACATGCAATATTTAAGAGCTTCAATGGCTTGAGGGGGGAACAAAAGGAAGATGAGATTCCATGTGTAACAGCTGGGAAACAGGAGCAAAAGTGAGCCGGTTGTTGCTTCCCTGAAATAATCATTTCTTTACCCAAAATTCGCTAATGAATAATAATAATTAATGATCATGGCCTGTCTCAGAAAAGAAGAAAAGAGCGTTTTTCATTGTGTATTTGGGGGGGCGTCAGGGGATGGGTTGGTGTCAAACAGAAAGGTGGGTGGGGTGGTTTGGTTGTTGGGTTTGTTGTGGTTGTTGGTATTCTTTGTTGATTTTGCTTTGTTTTTATTCTTACTCAAAATGGTAGAGCATTGGGCTCCTTCCAAAAGAAGCACCCAGGCCCCCAGTTCAAGTCCCAGGACTAACAAAAATGGGGACGGGGAAAAAAACAGATTGCATTGTTACATTTGGTCAGAGTCAGTTTTTAGCTAATTCAGTGATTCAGAGATATTCTGCTTATTATTATTATTATTATTACCCAGTATTGAATGCTCAATTTTCACATTTAGAGTTTTATTCTGTGAGTCCCAGGAAGGTGGTCATGCATTCATTCAAACAGCTTTCTCTCCCTTCTACTGCCAGGCAGCCTCTTGAGATGGGCTGTCTTTCTTTTTCCCTTAAAAGAAAAAAAAAACAGTTTTGGACCGAGAGTTTGGCCTCGTAGTAGAGTGCTTGCTTAGCATGCACAAAGACGCACGTTCAATTCCTGGGTACCACATACATAGAAAAAAACCAAAAATGGTGCTGTGGCTCAAGTGGTAGAGCTCTAGCCTTGAGAAAGTCCAAGGACAGTGCTCAGGCCCTGAGCTCAAGCCCAGGACTGGCAATAAATAAATAAATTTAAAAAATCCATTTTTAAAAAATTTTTATATGAACAAAATACTACTACTACTACTACTAATAATAATAATAATAATAATAATAAACAGGGTTACTTCTGTAGGGATGTGAAGTCTCTTGCTGCAGATCTGAAGCAGCACTGAATGTTTGACACACCCTGTCTCCTAGTTTTTAACCCATCTTCCGTGTGTGTGTGTGTGTGTGTGTGTGTGTGTGTGACAGAGAGAGAGAGAGAGAGAGAGAGAGAGAGAGAGAGAGAGAGAGAGAGAGAGAAGAAGACAAGGGAGGAAAGGAAAAAGCCAGGAGCTAAGTCTCTGGCCTAGCAGGAGACCAGTGTGTGCAAGCCAGACACACCCAGCTCTGCTACCCAGAAAGTCAGACTGACCGGTTATGTCCAGGAAATTCCCGGTCCAGGTGTGGCTACTTCCAGGAAAAAGTTATGACAATGGGGAATGCAGAAAAGTCGTGGGAAAAAAAAAAGATGGTGTCTACTCTTTTCACACACTCCCTTTCCTGCTATGTGTCTGTCTCTCTCTCACACACACACACACACTCATTCACACTTCAAAACAAACAAAAAAAACCTACGACAATCTCCACCTCCTCTGTTCGGCCTTCTCCTTTTGTCAAAAGACAGTGATGACTGGTCAGCTTTTAATCTCATCATTTATTTTCTCTTATTTAGTTATTATGTATTTACTATTTGCTTATTTAGGCTTCTCACCTTCTTTATGTATTGCAGGACAACTGGTCACCCCAGGAAAAGCAAACTAAAGGCAGAATCCATGTTCCATTTGGGGGCTTTTGTTTGATTTTGCAGAACAATCAGATCCAGATTGCAAGCTGAATCCTGAGCTGTCTGGATGTTATAACAACAAACAAACAAACAAAGACTACAGATTTGTTTTTAACTGTGCAGCTTTCTTAGGAAAATAATTTAGGGGTATGTAACACTCTCTGGAGATATATTTGTTTATATATGTATATATGTGGTTATTTATTTAAACTGAACACCATATTAAAATGGATATTAAGGCAACTAGATTTTTTTTTTCTTACATTTAATTGAAGGTCAAAAGTAAATGGAGGGGGGCCAGGAGTCTGGCCTAGGGGTAGAGTGCTTGCCTCGCATGCATGAAGACCCGGGTTTGATTCCTCGGTGCCACATACATAGAAAAAGTCAGAAGTGGTGCTGTGGCTCAGGTGGTGGAGTGCTAGCCTTGAGAAACTCCAAGGACAGTGCTCAGGCCCCAAGTTCAAGCCCTGGGACTGGCAAAAAGAAAAAAGAAGAAGAGTAAGTAGAGGGGTGGCTGTATTTTATTTTTCCATTTGACAGATCTTTCTAAGGGTTTTTGTCTGGGTTGACAGGACCACTCTTGTAAAAAAAAAAACGGATTTTTTTTTTCCTTCTTTTGATTGATTGATTGATTGCCAGTCCTGGGGCTTGAACTCAGGGCCTGGGCGCTGTCCCTGAGCCTTTCTGCTCAAGGCGGGTGCTCTACCACTTGAGCCACAGCGCCCACTCCTGGCTTTTCCTGGCTTTTTTGTGGTTATTTATTGGAGATAAAGAATCATCTCACGGATTTTCCTGGCCCTGGGCTGGTGTTGGACTGGGATCCTCGGATCTCAGCCTCTTGAGGAGCTGGGATGATTGGCCAGAGCCACCGACACTTGGCCTCGAGGTGGATGAATTTCTAAAGAAGATCCAACAAGCTGAGTGCTTGTTCCTGCCCGTCCCCACCAGAAAATAAAGACTCAATGCGCATATTTACAGCACATATGATTCATAACACATGTAAATATGTATGTCCTATGTGTAAGGATTTGGAGGATGGTGATTGGAAGCCAGGCCCGGGGAGGACAGCCCATGAGACTCCTCCTCTCCAATAGAACCACCAGAAAACCAGAAGTCGCGCCATAGACGTGGCTTCAAGTGGCAGAGCCCCAGCTTTGAGCACAAACAGGCTCAGGGACAGCGCCCAGGCCCTGAGTTCAAGACCCAAGACTGGTGCACACACACAGAGAGAGAGAGAGAGAGAGAGAGAGAGAGAGAGAGAGAGAGAGAGAGAGAGAGAGAGAGAGAGAGAGAGAAAGACCTGCCCAGTGTTCTCACAACAGCGAATTTGCTCAGGCTAGCCCCACTCACATCTTGCCCAGGCCTGCCGGCCCCCCCCACGTTCATTAGACGGCCACTCCCCATTTGGGGAGGTGTGAACCCCCACATTGGCCTGGCTGGGCCTGTGTGGACAAAGAGCCTTTCAGTAGATGGGAGAATATTCTAGTCCAGAAGGCATGACCAGCTCTTCCTGTGTGTGTGTGTGTGTGTGTGTGTGTGTGTGTGTGTCTGTCTGTCTGTCTGTCTGTCTCTCTGTCTGTCTGTCCCAGTCCTGGGATTTGAACTCAGGACCCTGGGTGCTGTCCCTGAGTCTCAGCACTCAAGGCTGGCGCTCTACCACTTGAGCCACAACCCCATGTCTGGTTTTCTGGTGGTTCACGGGAGATCAGAGTCTCATGGAATTTCCTGCCCGCTGGGGGGCTGGCTTTGAACCTCGATCCTTCACATCTTAGCCTCCTGAGGAGCAGGGGGTGATAGGCTTCACAGAGGGGAGGACAGAGGGAGAGTCACCCATGGGGATGTACGGGGGGCAGATCCTGACTTACCTGAGCCAAGAGACTCCTGCTGCATCCCCCTCCTGTTACCTGAGTCCTGGGTGATGCAGACGAGAGGCAAACACTACAAATGGAGATTATATATTACATTAATATATAATAAATAAATATATCTATACAGCTTGTTTTCCTGTATGGACAAATCCCTCTGAGGTTGAAGTGATCCCTCTGGCCTTTTCCCTAGTTTCAACCTTGGTGAACCCAGAGCTTTTTCTGTGTTCTGGAACTGTGTAGCTCACTTGTTTCGGGGGGGGGGGCCTGGGTCCTAGAGGGTGGGGTTTTCCTTGCTCATGTGGGATTCAGGTCAGGTGTGATCAAGTTGTTCCTGGTTTCATGTCCCCAATCTCCTCCCCACACACACAAGGTTGCCTCAATTACTCTAAAGTGCATTCTCAACCTTGGCGCTGTATGTGTGTTCAGCCAGGTAATGCACGGTTGTTCTGTAAAATGGCCCCAGGATAGGCACTTAGAAAAACATGTTTTTCTTTTGTTTGTTTTAAGTGAAAGTCCCAAGTTTCTTGCCTTTGATGTTCCTTGCATAGACCAGATTTCCTTGGAGACTTGCATTGTTGTGCCAGTCCCAGGACTTGAACTCAAGGCCTGGGTGCTGTCCCTGAGCCTTTTCTGTGCTGAAGCCTCATGTCCTTCCTTCCTTTTCTCCCTCCCTCCCTTCCTTCTCTCTGTCTGTCTGTCTGTCTGTCTGTCTGTGTCTCTCTCTCTCTCTCTCTCACTCTCTCTGGCCTCCTGGTTTTCCTCTAACTGACAGAGCTCGCTCTCTTCTCTTCCTGAGTGGACTCTCTCCTTGCTTGGAAAGAAGCCATGGTCAGGTGAGAACCAAAGTCCAGCGGGAACCTTAGGCCTGCATCCTCCTTCCTCCAGACACCTGCTCCCTCCTCTGTCCCTTGGGCTGTCGGTCACAAAGCCCCTGATCTGGATGCCAGGACACTCACCTGTAGAATGGAGCTCTACCACTTGAGCCACAGCACCACTTCTGGCTTTTTCTGTGTATGTGGTACCGAGGAATCAAACCTGGGTCTTTGTGCGTGCTAGGCAAGCACTGTAGCACTAGGCCACATTCCCGGCCTGGGAGACTCTTACCAGCCATGAAAACACTAGAAAGGTGGAAATGGTGCTGTGGCTCAAGTGGTAGAGTGCCAGCCTTGAGCACAAAGAGACTCAGGGGCAATGCCCAGGCCCTGAGTTCGAGACCCAGGACAGATACACACACACACACACACACACACACATATTCACGTGTCTTTTCCCCTTTAAGGTTTCGGGAGCCATGGCTAAACAGGAATTCTTTTGGCAGATGTACTTTGGCAAGGGCCCGAGGCCCAAAGGCCTCTGGGAAATGGATCAAGTGGTCACAAACCTGCAGTTTGTGGCTCCGATGGCCATTAAAAAAAAAAAAAGAAAGGAAGCCAGATGATTTTCTCTAACTTTCAGTGAGACTTCAGAGAGACTTCCCTCTCATCCTCACCCCATGCAGGAACTGGAGCCAGGCTGAGGAGCCCGGGGGGTTCTGGGGGTGGGGAAGAGGAAGGAAATAGATTTCTCTATTGACCCCCCTCCCATCTCTTCTAAAAAGGAAAACACACATGGGTTTGGCCCGCCAAGACAATGGTTTCTGGGCCTTAAAAAGAAAAGAAAAGAAACAGGAAGCTATCCAGGCAACACAAATTCTCGGGCACAGAGCACAGAAAGGTTGCCAAGATTACTAGCCCGCAATCACGACTGGACTCCCTGCTAACGTCTTCAAAGGCAAGACGTGAGTTTTCTCTCTTTCTTTCTTGGTCAGTCCTGGGGCTTGAACTCAAGGCCCGGGCGTTGTCCCTGAGCTCTTCAGCTCCAGGCTGGTGTTCTACCACTTGAGCCACGGCACCACTTCTGGTTTGCTGATGGTTCACTGAAGATGAGAATCTCACAGACGTTCCTGCTTTGTATATTCGAGCTGCAGAATTCTGGGGGTTGTAATGCAGAGATTGGGGAAACCAAGGCACGGAGAACCATCGACAGAATTTAATGAATATTCCCTCAGAATCCCAGCACGGCAAATTTGAGGCTTAATACCTTCTTTTCCACTGACCCCCCCAAAAAAACACAAAACTTCCTGGATGGAATAAATTAGATGTCATAATGTCTCAAATCCCCTGAACACCAAGAAGCTTCTTGTACCTGCTTACGTGGGTAGGTGAGAGTGGCATCGTGCCATCACGAGACTCGGATCTCCAATGAACCACCAGAAAACCAGAAGTGGGGCTGTGGCTCAAGTGGTAGAACGCCAGCCTGAAGCAAAAGAAGCTCAGGGACAGCGTCCAGGCCCTGAGTTCAAGTCCCAGGACTGGGGCTGGGAGTGTGGCCTAGTGGCCTAGTGGTAGAGTGCGTGCCTAGCGTGTACGAAGACCCGGGTTTGATTTCTCAGTACCACATACACAGAAAAAGCCAGAAATGGTGCTGAGGCTCAAGTGGTAGAGCTCTCGCCTTGAGAAAGTCCAAGAACAGTGCTCAGGCCCTGAGCTCAAACCCAGGACTGAGGAAAAAAAAGACCCACAGCTGGTGCAAACACACACACACACACACACACACACACACACACACACACACACACACACAGAGGAAGATGAATATTTGATTTCTCATGCTATAAGGACCCCCTGGAATTTTTTTTTAATACAAAGTGACTCAAATAAAATGTCATCGCATGCTTCCCTCCATCCATAACGCCCTAGAATTTTAAGCAAACCATTTCTGACCCCTGTATCACCTCTTCCTCCTCCTCCTCCTCCTCCTCTTCCTCCTCCTGCTCCTCTTCCTCCTCCTCCTCCTCCTCTTCCTCCCTCTCCCTACCCTTCCAGGAAATGCCTGGGCTCAGGCCACATAAAGAGACTTCAGGGCCCTGACATGGAGTTCAAGTTCACAACTGACCAAACAACATTCTGGGCCAGAACACGTCTACAGCATTGCACAGCCCGGGCCCAGATGGGGACCAGGGGAGAGGAGGAGGGGGTCACCGGAGCCCCATCTGTCTTTTGGGAAAGAGAACCGTGTTATTATGTTAATTACAGCGCCAATGGGGTTTTCACTAGGAACCCAAAATAGATATGAGTGGGATTCCATGAATAGGCCTTGGCTCTGCCAGCCTTCTTTGCTTTTGTTGGTTGGTTGGTTGGTTGGTTGGTTTTTTGAGAAATCTTTGCTTCCATTCAATTATGAAAAGGCTCTCAAGCCTGGCGCCAGTGGCTCAGGCCTGACATCCCAGCCACTCTGGAGGCTGAGATCCGGAGGATCGAGGTTCGAGGCCAGCCCTGGGCAGGAAAGTCTGTGAGCCTCTGATCAAGGAATCACCAGGAACCTGGACAGTGTCGCCACATGTGGTTCAAAGTGGTAGGGAGTCAGAGCAAAAAAAGAAGCTCAAGGACAGTGCTCAGGCCCTGAGTTCAAGCCCCAGGACTGGCAAAAACAAACACAGAAATAAGTAAAAGAAAAAAAAAAAAAGCTCTCAAAAGCTAGAGGATGCATTTAAGGGGAGGTGTAGCTTACATTAGACCTCATCCAGTACCACCTTTGTCACGTGGTTTATTGTGCCATTCTCGTGTATTCTGCTTATTTATTTATTTATTAACATTAATGGGCTTGCAACTCAAACTCAGGGCCGACACACTGTCCCTGAGCTGCTTTGTGCTCAAGGCAAGCACTCTACCACTTGACGCACAGCACCACTTCTGGCGTGTGTGTGTGTATGTGTGTGTGTGTGTGTGTGTGTGTGTGTGTTTCATTGGAGATAAGAACTTTCTGGATTCCATTTTGCTTTCTCTGGATCTGAGTGGCGGTAGGAGAATGTTCTGGATCAGTCGGTGGCAAAGGCTGGTGCTCTACCCTGTGAGGGTGTGGGCAGGAAATTTACAACCGGTGATTATGGAGCAGCTGAGGTTTGCCTAAGCCTCACTAAACAGGCCGGGCAGGTTTTCATGATAACACTATTGGTATTTATTTGTGCTATGAAGCCATTCTTTTCCTTTCTGGTCTCTTCTCAGTGTCTGTACTGGGGTTTGAACTCAAGGCCTGGGCTCCCCTCCCTTACCTTTTTCTTCTTCTTCTTCTTCTTCTTCTTCTTCTTCTTCTTCTTCTTCTTCTTCTTCTTCTTCTTCTTTTTGGTAGTGGTGGCACTTGAACTCAAAGCCTAGGTGCTGTCCCTATATATGGCGCCACTTCCTGTTTTCTGGTGGTTCATTGGACATCAGAGTCTCAGGGACTTTCCTGTACCAGGCTGGCTTTGAACCGTGATCCTCTAGATCTCTGCCTCCTCCTGAGTAGCCGGGATGACAGGAGGCGTGGAACTGTTTGATTGTACATCCTTTATAACTGGGCTCACCCTTTCTAGCCTTCCATCCTTGAACCAAGAGGGACTTACCTTCTAGGAATTCTGGGAATTGTAGTTTTCTTCACTTGGCTAGATCTTGGTGACTTGAATGCTCAGTGACTTGGGTTCCAAGGGCTCCCAGAGAGCCAGGTTTTCTTTCCTGACCCACAAAACAGCCAGACAGTGTTCCCCTCCTGGCCTCCTTCGCCCCAGAGTCCTCTCCCTGCCACTCAAGAAAACGTAAGCGAGGCACCCCTGGCCCACATCTGTCATTCCAGCTACTCAGGAGACTGAGATCTGGAGGATTGAGGTTCTAAGCCAGCCAGGGCAGATGAGGAGACCCTCATCTCCAACTAACTGCCAAAAGGCTACAGGCGGTGTTGCGGCTCAAGTGGTAGAGCGCCAGCCTTGAGCAAAAAAAAAAAAAAAGTTCAGGGACAACGCCCAGGCCCTGAGTTCAAACCCCACTACTGACAAAAAAAAAGAGTTGAGAGAGGAAGAGAGTAAGAGAAGGAATGAGAGAGACAGAGAGACAAAAAGACAGAAGGAGAGTTTGGTACCCTTTTCTCATACTGAAGAGAGGAGGGGGGGTGCGGAAAGTGCCTCAAGATCAGAGCTAAGAAGGTTTGGTGATCATTCATTCTTGGAATGTGAAGGATTGTTGGGGAAAAGGATTGTTGGAGGCGTGGTTCAGTTGGTAGAGCGCTGGCCAATGTACAGAAAGAGTCAGGTACTGAGTTCAAATCCTGACCTCATACTTTTTAAGAGGAGGGGAAACAGGACAATTCCCAAAGGTGCTGGATCTGTTTTGTCACCATCCTGTGACAGGCTGCCAACCCCAGTGTGTGGACTTGGGTCTAACCTGGACTTTCCAGGGAACCCAGGACCTTGGTACCTGACGGTCAAAGGCAGATAAGACATAGGTTCTACAGAATTAGGAGGCAGGACTAAAGGGGACAAAGGTTATTCCTTCAATCATTCAGTCATCTTGGATCAGACATTTTTTTTCTTTAAATTATTTGATCATGGGTCTTGAACTCAGGGCCTGGGCCATGTCCCTGGGTGCTGTTCAAGACTAGTGCTCTACCAACTTGAGCCATAGCACCACTTCCAACATTTTTTAGTGGTTTATCTCCTTGGATTTTCCTTGTCCAGCCTCCTGAGTAGCTGCTCTACAAGCAGATTTCCCCTTGTTCTCAGGGGAAAGAAAACAATTCTCACTCTTCAAACCTGTTTGGATGGAAACTGGGGGGGTCATGTGACCTTCAGGGGACAAAAAGCTCCCCAACAAAACTCATGTTTAAGTGTTCAAGATGGAGGAGAAGGAAAAAAGGAGGAGAAAGAGGAGGAGGAGGAGGAGGAGGAGGAGGAGGAGGAGGAGGAGGAGGAGGAGGAGGAGGAGGAGGAGGATGGGAGGAGGAGAAGATTTGGAGGATAACAGTTCACAGCTAACTGGGAGACAAAGCCTTCTGTAGCCAAGAGCCCAACAAGCATGTTGCACTTACCTTGTCCAAGGCTCCTGCTCAGTGGACCAATCTGGTTTAACTCTTGCACACAACGCCTTCTGCTGGCTTTTCTTTTCTCTGTTTCCTCTACCAAAACTGGCAAGGTTCAATGCTGTCTCCAGCACCCCAGCCGCTCTCCGTGACATAATATTTTCAGTCATCTCCAGGAACCTCCAAAACAAAACACCCCGAAACCTTGCAAATACATTTCAGTCTGGGATGAGTGATATCGCACATACAGACTATTTATTTGTATTTTATATATTTATATATAATATCACATACATATGTATATATATAGCTTTTCCCCCCCTTTGGCAGGACAGTAAAGATGACCTTGGTTTTGAGGGAGGAGGGAAAGATCGATGAAACCAATTCAGATCAACACTGCTCTGTTCCACGGAGCCTCCAAGTGAAATTGCCAAGGGGTGGAGCGGGGTAGGGAGGGGGAGAAAAGGGGAGTTCGATTCCTCAGTACCACATACGTAGAAAAAGCTGGAAGTGGTGCCGTGGCTCATGTGGTAGAGCTCTAACCTTGAGGAAAGCTCAAGGACAGTGCTCAGGCCCTGAGTTCAAGCCCCAGGGTTAGCAAAAAAATAAAAGTGAACAATGACAACAAATAAGAGTCTCTCATCTCCAATAAATCATGAAAAAAAAAAAGATGGAAACGGAGCTGTGGCTCAAGTGGTACAGTATCAGCCTCCTCCAGTAAAATTAACAAAGCATTAGCTCCTGCGCAGTGCTCAGGCCCTGAGTTCAAGACCCACGACCAACCAAAAATAAAGATAAATAACAAATAAATAAATAAGCTAGCTTTACCTGGAATAATGTATGGGTTCCATTTTCCCAGGACCTTCTTGGGTCCAGGTACTCTAGAAATTTCTTCAAGTCCTGACTGGCTTTGGCTTAGTGCCATTCCCCTCCCCCCCCCCCAACACATACACAAGTCAGGGTGGCGGGGTGGGGGGGAGAGATTCGAAATTAATGGCTCCATTTTACACTGAGATTTTCTTTTGCTTCCCAACCTCAACCTGGGTATTTCCACGCAGCCTAGTGATTCTTGGACAGACAAGAAGAAAAAAGAAAAGAAAGGGAAGAAAACAAAACAAAACAAAATAAACTAAACTACATTCCAGGTTTTTCACCTTTAAACAATCCAATATCCAGAGCCAGCCAGTGAGATTGAGTGCACTTTGGTTTTCCTGAAAATCCTCAAATGGATCCTTCCTTCCTTCCTTCCTTCTTTCCTTCCTTCCTTCCCCCCATCCTTCCTTCCCTTCCTCTCTTCCTTTCTTTTCTGGACTCATTGCTTTCATTCACAATTGTGTTTAGTTCACCTTCTCTCCCTCCTCTCCCTCCCTTCCTCTTCCCTCTCCCCCCCTTTCTCCTCCCCTCCCCCTCCCTCATCTTCTCTCCCCCTCCTTTTCCTAACCCCTTTCCTCCTCCTCCTCCTCCTCATCCTCCTCCCCTTTCTCCTGGCCTCCTCCTCCCTTCCCCTCCCTCCCTCTGCCTCTTCTCCCCCCTTCTACCCTGTCTTCCTCCTCCTGCATCGCAAGCTGTTGCTAAGCAATGCAAAATCCTCCTTCCTTCCCTCAAACATTATATGTGGGACAAGATGGCTCCATGAAGTAGAGAGCCACGATTCCATGCTGTTTCCTCTGTCTTCATTCGCATATGGCTTTCCTGAGTGAGACCAGGAGGGCTGGATTCAAGACTCTAAGCCTTGAGTACCAGCACACACACACACACACACACACACACACACACACGCTTGTGAGTGGACACTGGTGTGTCTATCTTCCCAGAGCCTTCGCCTGGGACCAGTGGCTCACGCCTATAGTCCCAGCCACTCAGGAGGCTGAGATCTGAGGATTGCAGTTCAAAGCCAGCCCCGGCACTAAAGAACATGAGACTCTTATCTCCAATTAACCACCCAGGAAACTGTGCACTGTGGCTCAAGAGGTAGGGTAGCCTTGAGTTGAAGTCCCACAGCCGACAAAAAAAAATAAAATAATAAAACAAGCTCAGGGACAGCGTCCAGGTCATGAGTTCAAACCCCAGGACAGACCAAAAACAAACAATAACAAAAACAAAAGCACACAGCTCTCCTGGAGCAGGCCTGGTTCTCAGAATGGCAGGTGGGTAGATAATCAGACTGACCAGCCTGCTGGCTCAGTTTAGCCAACAGAAACTTGAGTCACCCAGGCTGGGCCAGGTTCCCGTGCAAGAGGGAAGAGCAGAAGGCATGGTGGAATTGTGTGCACACGGACCCAGCTGCCAGGATCAAAGGGAGACTGCCACCTCCCTTTCATCCCAGCCGATGAAAGGTGAAGGGCAGATAGATTAGAGGATGGCCAAATTAATCATGATTATTTCATGGAGCTGAGCTTCTCAGAGATAGACAGCCTGCCTGGAAGATTCCAGAAAAACTAGCATTCCCACGAGGCTGCACGCACATGTGCAAATATATCCATGTGCTGTGTGTATATGTGTGTGTATGTGTGCATCATATGACTTAAGTGCTCTTTATTAGTCTTCTTTGTTTGTTTGTTTATTGCCAGTCCTGGCCTTGGGCTTTCTCAAGGCTAGAGCTCTACCACTTGAGCCTCAGCACCACTTCTGGCTTTTTTCTATGTATGTGGTATCGAGGAATCGAACCTGGGTCTTCGTGCATGCTAGGCAAGCACTCTACCACTAGGCCATGCTCCCAGCCTAGTCTTGTTTATTCTTAAAACCTTTTTGCTGGGTGAGGTGGCTCACGCCTGTCATCCTAGCTACTCAGGGAGGAGGCTGAGATCTGAGGATCAAGGTTCAAAGCCAGCTAGGGTACTAAAGAAAGTGAGACTCTTATCTCCAATTAAACAATATAAAACTGGAAGTGGAGCTGTGACTCAAGGGGCAGGGTGGTGGCCTTGAGCTGAAGAGCT
This sequence comes from Megascapheus bottae, assembly GCF_031878675.1. Taxonomy (NCBI): domain Eukaryota; kingdom Metazoa; phylum Chordata; class Mammalia; order Rodentia; family Geomyidae; genus Megascapheus; species Megascapheus bottae. The sequence goes on along the minus strand of NC_143540.1, from coordinate 9,015,405 downwards.
CAGCGACAGTGTCCAGGCCAAGAGTTCAAGTCCGACAACTGACCAAAAAAATCAATCAATCAATCAATCAATCAATCCAACAGACTTTCCTGCCCTGAGCTGGCTTTGAACCAAGATTCTCCAGATCTCATCCTCCTCCCTGAGTAGCTAGGATGACAGCCGGGCTTAGGATTTCCCATTTAAATTCTAAAATCAAACTTAAAAAAAAAATACAGAATCAAACCACACGGACTCCCCCAAATTCTCCCCGTCCATAAGAAAATGTGTGTGGTCCCTACCCCAACCTCTAGATTTTTTTGATCTCTCTTTCTCCCCTAGGGTTTCCCAAAAAAAAAAAAAAAAAAAAAAAAAGAACAGCTCTGCCCTCAAAGCGTTACAAACTTAAGGGTTCTTTTGAAGAGCACAGGGTATGTTCCATTAAAATGATTTTTTTTCTTTCTCCAAAAATACATGTTCTTTTACATTTTTGTTCCAACAAGGGAGCTGGTCATAAGATTTCCTGGTTTCTCTGGCCAAGCTTACCACATGAAAGCAAATGAGAATCTTGCTCAGGGGATATTCATGAATTAATTTTTTTTTCCATAACCCATTCTACTATCAGTGTTGATCTGAGTCTATAAATCAAGTGATTTGGGCAGTCCAAACTCCGGGAAGACAGATTGAGCTCCACGGAAAGGCTCCAACAGGCTTGGCCATCGAAAACATTTCAAAGGCAAACATTAAGCCTGTCTGACATGTCTGGGGGAGGTAGGGACTCACGCCTGCCATCCCAGCCACTCAGGAGGCTGAGATCTGGAGGCTGAGCCACTGGCGCCTAGCAGAAGAACAGTATTGAATGATGTGGTCTTTCTGTGGATGCGAGTTGTAGCCTAGGAGAAATGATGATGTTTCCATTGTTCTGGGGATAGTGTCAGATCATTAAAAAACAATTATATAGGTATGGTTATACAATATATAAAATATAAATATAAATGTATATACCATATAGACACAAACATAAATATGTGATGGACAAATATATAATTATACATCATGTAGTTTATATGTATATGAAATATATGTATAAGGTACATATATGTTTGTATATCATATATGAATATATGCAACTATATAAAATATATAAAATGTACGATATACAAATATCTGATAATACATCACATATCTGTTTATATAGTATACAATATATAAATAAGCATGTAAACATATTCAGTATCAATATAAGTGTATAGATATGTGATATATACAAATCTATAAGTGTCTTATATCTACATATAATATATATAATACACGAATATATGTAAATATATCAATATATACATTCATATGTAGATCTATGATATGCAAATATAATTATATATCATACCCCCATATAGTATATATTATATACTGATATGTATATAAATACAATACATAATTCTATAAATGTATTTATATTTCTTGTATTCTATGTGAATATATGATATACATTTATATATAACGTTACGTGTGCAGAATTTATAAATTTATTTTTATATAACTTACATGCCATGTAAAACATGTGTCACTTGTAAATATATAATAACTGAATACATAAATATATGGGTATATGAGCGTCTTATTTTACCTATTTGTGCCTGTGTACATTTCTATATATAATGTGTATGTGTGTGTATATATCTATGATATGTAGTGTATCTTTCTTTTGCTGGGGAAAACACAGATTTTGGAAGCCCCAATGCTTTCAGGCCCAGCTCAGCCAAGGAAAGCCAGAGGGCCTCAAGGGTCTCTCAAGGATGCTGGGGATCAAAGCTTCAGCGGGGGTCCCCCGCCTCCCCCCTTCACTGGCCCCGCCCACATTCCATCACTCTGCATTCCATCACTCCCATTCCACCCCCATCCGCTGCCCCAGCCCTGCGCATGCGCCCTGGAGGGGGGAACGGGGGGGGGGGGGGGGGAAACGAGCCCCGCGTCAGTGCGCATGCGTCCTCCGCCCCCCCTCAGCCTTCAATGGCTTCCCAGGGTCTTTTGAACATGAAAGTCCTCACCCAGGCTTTCCCGGAGGCCCGCCAGCCTTCCAGACGCAGGGTCACCCTGGCCTCAAGTCCAGCTGAGATTTAAAAATAGAGAGGGGGGGGGAAATATCAGCAAGGATTCAAAGGCCTCCCACATGACAAGAGGAGGACATTTCCCCACACCATGCAAGCCCAAAGAAGACAGAAATGTGCAAGAAATGACCTGCAGACGGGAGATGGGAGAGGCACCTGCACACTGGGGTGGGTTTTTTTTTTGGGGGGGGAGGGAGGGTTTCTTTCTCTCCAGATGGCATCCAGGGCCACAAGACAGGGCCTTCCCCTCCCCCAGCTGTGGCTCACCCAATGTCTCTTCAATCACAGAATCAATAAATGAGAGGAACTCCAGCTCCTAGATCTTTGGGCCACCATTACCTTCTCTTGTCTTCTTTACTATTATTATTATTATTATTTTTGTGTGAGTGGCCTAGTGGTAGAGGGCTCGCCTAGCATGCATGAAGCCCTGGGTTCGAGTCCTTGGTACCACATACACACAGAAAAAGCTTTGAGAAAACCTAAGGACAGTGCCCAGGCCCTGAGTCCAAGGCCCCACAGAGCCAACAACCCCCTGCTGGACCCCCAGAGCCTCCTTACCTGCTGTGGGTGGAGTTAGGGAGACAGGCAGGAGACATCAGGGTTCAGGAACAGACAAGACGCACAGGAAATATGGCCATTTCTCAGCCCCACCATTTGTAGGGGAAGAGTAAAAGCAATGGGCTGGAGGTGGGGGAGAGAGAGAGACAGAGACAGAGATTAAGAGAAGGAAAGGCAAAGGCAATCAGAGCAATCATGGCTTGCTAAAAGAGCTTGTCAAGTTGTATATGTGAGCACGTGTGTGTGTGTGTGTGTGTGTGTGTGTGTGCATTTCTTCACAATGATAAAAAGACTGAGCTCATACCTGTCATCTTAACTACTCAGAAGGCTGAGGTCTAGAGGATCGTGGTTCAAAGGCAAGCCTGGGCAAGAAATGGTTGATCTCTAGTTAACCACCACAATAAAGCCTGAAGTGGAGCTGTGGCTCGAGTGGTAGAGTGCTAGCCTTGAGTAAAAGAAGCTCAGGAGGGGCCGGGAGTTTGGCCTAGTGGTAGAGTGCTTGCCTAGCATGCATGAAGACCCAGGTTCAATTCCTTGGTACCACATACATTGAAAAAAGCTGGAAGTGGAGCTGTGGCTCAAGTGCTAGAGCTCTGTCCTTGAGAAAGTCCAAGGACAGTGCTCAGGCCCTGAGCTCAAGACCTAGGACTGGCCAAAAAAAAAAAAAAAAAAAAAAAGAAGCTCAGGAACAGCGCCCAGGACCTGAGTTCAAGGCCCAGGATCAGCACAAAATTTTTTTTTAATTAAAACAAAATCATAGTCCAACAAAGAAATACATGCTAAACTACCACTAGGTTTCAAATTATTTTAATCACTAAACACACAAACATATATTAACATTTAACTCTACCCAAATCAAATATGCTAAAATGATAACCTTCAATATAATTTAAGCAAGAAAAAATATTTTTACATATTTTGGAGATGTGTAACATCATTGTAAGTCCTTTCACGAAGCTTCTCTCCCTCTCTCTCTCCCTCTCTCTCTCTCTCTCTCCTTACTGAATCAATTTACTTGCTTCTAGTCTGATGGGAGCAGAAATTATGGCTCATCTTCAGAAATTCTCTCTAAATATCTGTTTAGAATTCTGTGGCTGCAGTCTGCTTGGGTGTTTTTTTTTTTCCCCTCAGATTTCACACCAGCTGCCCCAAGCCTTTGGTAAAAGAACTCATCTCCAGAATCCATTATCTGACACCCCCACACGCTGTCTGAACCCTAATAACTCTGAGAGTTTCAAATTGTCAGACTATTATCCAAAGTTGTATAGTTTTCCCAGAGATTTACCAAGTTTCTCCCCCACCTCCCGGTAAAAAAAAAATCATTTTTCCCCCAGACACCAACAAGCATTAAGTCGAGAAAACTGTAAGGATGAGCCAAAAACATCTCCCAATTTCACAGATGAATTATTTCCGGCTCCTGTAAAATCATGTTTATTTTTTTTTATTTACTTGCTAAAGAGAAATTAGTTCCAAGATGGGCAGAGGTTTGATAACAGATGACTGGATTTGGTATGTTGAACCTGATCATCCAAACCACCTCCAACATCACAGATTGTTCACGTTCTGTTGTTTTCTGACTGGCTCTTCAAGAGCAAGAAAAATCAATTTTTTATTTGATTTTACTCAGTCGTGGGACTTGAACTCAGGGCCTAGACTCTGTCCCTGAGCCTCTGTGCTCAAGGATAGAGCTCTACCCCTAGAGCCACAGCACCACTTCTCGCCTTTTCTGAGTAGTTTATTGGAGGCAAACAGTCTTACAGACTTTGCTGCCTGGGCTGGCTTTGAACTGTGATCCTCAGATCTTAGCCTCTTGAGTAGCTAGGATTACAGGCGTGAGCCACTGGTGTACAGCTTAGGAAGTCTCTGGATTACACACATGCACACGCACACACACGCACACACACACACCTAATATATAGTGTACAAAGACAATACACATACAATATACTTTACATATTATATATGCAATGTATGTACTTTATATATTGTATATATACTGTATAATGTTATATAGAGAGTAGTTATATATAATATGAATACACATGTATCCATATATGCACACACATATACACATATTTACCTAATATAAATATACACATAGTATAGGTAATTATACATATATGATATATGGCACATAATACATATTATATATAATTATGTGTTATGTACACTATAGTTATGTGTGTATAAATATACATATGCATATTATATGCACATTAATACATATATGTATGTATACACATTATATACACGTGTGTGTTATTTATATTATATACATATACTGTATATAATATAGTATATATAACATACTACATATATGTGAACATAATATACAATAGATAGTATACTTTACTGCCAATATGGTATTATATATAAAATATAGTAAATAATACACAAATATATGTACTATATAATATACTATAATATACATACCTACTATATCATAAACTATATATGATATATACATATAAGATTATTTGTATTTGGGGCCGGGTTTTTGGCCTAGTGGTTAAAGTGCTTGCCTAGCATGCACGAAGACCCAGGTTCGATTCCTTGGTACCACATATATAGAAAAAGCCGGAAGTGGTGCTGAGGCTCAAGTGGTAGAGCGTGGTAGAGCTCTAGCCTTGAGAAAGTCCAAGGACAGTGCTCAGGCCCTGAGCTCAAGCCCAGGACTGGCCAAAAAAAAAAAAAAAAGAGGGCCGGGAGTTTGGCCTAGTGGTTAAAGTGCTTGCCTAGCATGCATGAAGACCCGGGTTCGATTCCTCGGTACCACATACATAGAAACAAGCCAGAAGTGGTGCTGAGGCTCAAGTGGTAGAGCTCTAGCCTTGAGAAAGTCCAAGGACAGTGCTCAGGCCCTGAGCTCAAGCCCAGGACTGGCAAAAAAAAAAAAAAAGATTATTTGTATTTGTATTTTATTTTTTTGCCAGACCTAGGACTTGGACTCAGGGCCTGGGCGCTGGGCTCCTTTTGCTAAAGGCTGGAGTTCTACCATGCTGAGCGATGGCATTGGAGATAAGAGTCTCCCGGACTTTCCTGCCCCTGGCTGACTTTGAACCACGATCCTCTCAATCTCAGCCTCCTGACTTTGCTAGGAAGATCCACGTAGGCACACCACCAATGCCCAGCCTGGGATGACATTTGCTTTGTTGTTCTTTCTTTCTTTCTTTCTTTCTTTCTTTCTTTCTTTCTTTCTTCCTTCCTTCCTTCCTTCCTTCCTTCCTTCCTTCCTTCCTCTTCCCCCTTTGGCATAAATCCCTGTCATCCCACTGGAAAAGGAGTGGCTGGCTGTCTCTGGATCCATTTTTTGGTGGGGATCGTAGGAGCATGGGAGACGAATTTTGTCTCCCATCTCTCTGGTTTGTCATGTGACAGGAAAAGAAAAAAAGGAAGAAGGGAGAAGTCTGGTTGGTTTGTATATAGGGGTGCTCTGCTCCCCCCACAACCCCTCCCCAGATTGTACAAATGCAAAAGAAGGCAGGCCCACTTCTCTTCCCAATGCCTACTTCTCAGAAAACCCTGGGCCACACAGATACAGAAGTGTTCCAGGGCCTGAGGTGCAGAGAGAGTGAGAGAGAGACAGAGAGAGGCGCCATGTGTTGAGGTATCCAATGGGTTAGTGCCCCCCAAAGAGCCTGTAGGCCCCAAGGCAATGATTCCAAAGCTTATAAAGGCAAGGAAAAAGAAAACCACATCAAGGCAAGCTGTCCCACTTGGTTTTTAGGGGCAAGTGGAGAGACATTCAAGGAGCAGCAAGAATAAGTGTTCTCTAAAGCAAACCTTTTCCCTGGAGCTAGACACAGCGGGGCCACACCTGCAATTCAAAGGGTATCACCCCCACACAGCTGCACTTCAAAGAAACTCCTCCATCACCCCTAATCTTGGAACCCAATGAGAGCTCCCCCACACACATCCTACCCCCCACCACACACATACACCAGCATGCAGTGAAGATGCCAAGATGGCAGGGAGGAAACAAGATGACACCACTGGCATTCCAGTAGCCCTTGCTCCAGTGGCCATGAAAGCTTTCACGACAGCTAGCCTGGTGGGCCGTGCTGGGGTCATCTTGAATTCACTCATTCCTGACCCTGACACATGTCACCTGTGTTTCCCCAAAGAGCAGGTGGCAGGCAGCCCAAGCCTAGCTCATTCATGGCTTTTCTCATCTTTCAGGATAGTTGTTCCGTTGGAGTGTGTGTGTGTGTGTGTGTGTGTGTGTGTGTGTGTGTGTGTCCTGGGACTTGATCTCTGGGCTTGGGCACTGTCCCTGAGCTCTTTTTTGTTCAAGGCTATCGCTCTACCACTTGAGTCACAGCATGTCTTCTGGGCTTTTCTACATATGTGGCACTGAGGAATCAAACCCAGGGCTTCATGCATGTGAGGCAAGCACTCTACCACTAGGCCGCCTTCCCAGCTCTCCTACCTCCCCACCTCCCCACCTCTTGTGACTTTTTTTTTTTTGCCAGTCCTGGGCTTGAGCTCAGGGTCTGAGCACTGTCCTTGGACTTTCTCAAGGCTAGAGCTCTACCACTTGAGCCTCAGCACCACTTCCGGCTTTTTTCTATGTATGTGGTACCGAGGAATCGAACCTGGGTCTTTGTGCATGCTAGGCAAGCACTCTACCACTAGGCCAAACTCCCGGCCCCCCCCTGCTTAGTTCTTGGCCCACTGGATGTTGTTTTACATAATAAATTATCTTCCCATAGGTGTCTGGCTCACTGTTTTAGAAAGCCACTCTGGGTAAGGCCCCCTCGGGGCCTCGGGGATTCAGCATTTAGGCTCACTGCCTTTTTTTACCCCCCTGCTTCCTTGGCAGGTGCATGCAGAATTAATAAGATATTTTTGTCTCAATCAGAGATGATAAGATGATGGATTTTTCTTTGAATGGATTATGTGGTATAAAATAAGAAGCTGCTTGGTATTTTTATTTGTTGTGGAATAAAGGCTTTGAGAGCCAACCCTCATTGCTCCTCTCCTCCTCTCCCCTCCCTCCCTCTTCCTCTCGTCCCCTCCCCCTTCCCTCTCTGCATCTCTAAGGAAATTGGAAGTGACTGCCCTGTGCTGGCTGAACTCTCCAGGCCAGGAAACGGTTCTCCGATGCTCCAGAATTTTCTTTTCTTTTCTGTCTGTGGCAGGGCTTGAACTCAGGGCCCAGGCACTGTCCCTGAGCCTCTTTTGCTCAAAGCTAGTGCTTACTACTTGAGCCACAGTGCTATGCCCCAGGTTTTCTGAGTAGTTTATTGGAGATAAGAGTCTCTTGGATTTTTCTCATCCCAGGCTAGCTTTGAACCGGGATCCTCCAGATCTCAGCCTCCTGAAGAATTCAGATGACAGAAGAGCCTGGGTCCTGAGTTCAAGCCACAGCACCAGCACAAAACAAAATCAAATGAACAACAAGAAAACCCCTAAATGGTTGACCCTCTGGGATGTTTGAAGCTCCTGAAGCCTCTCTCAGTCTTCCTTCCTCATCTCTCTTCCTTCCTTTCCTTCTTTGCCCTCTCTCTCTCCTCTCAATCTTCTCTGTCTTGTCTCTTCCCTCCCCATCCCCCCCCTTTTTTTTTCGCCAGTCCTGGGCTTGAGCTCAGGGATTGAGCACTCCTCTTTGGACTTTCTCAAGGCTAGAGCCCTACCAACTGAGCCTCAGCACCACTTGTGGCTTTTTTCTAATTATGTGTTACCGAGGAATAGAACCCGGGTCTCCGTGCAAGCTAGGCAAGCATTCTACCACTAGGCCAAACTCCCGGCCCTTCTTCCTCATATCTTCTCTCTGTTTCTCTCCTATCTCTCCTCCCCCATCTCTGTCTTTGTCTGTCTCTGTCTTATGTCTGTATCTCTCTTTGTGTGTGTGTGTGTGTGTGTGTGTGTGTGTGTGTGTGTGTGTGTCTGTCTGTCTGTCTGTCTGTCTGTCTCTCTTCCCCAATCCCTGATAAATCTTCTCTGCTTCCCTCCAACTCCTGGGGCAGCCATGGGTGGTCAGGCATGAATGGTGGAGGAGTTCCATTCCATCTGAGAGTAATGAGGCCCTGGCTAAATGGGGGCCCCCAGCATGGAGTCTGGCTCCACCTCCCTTCAGGAATGTTCGATTTGAAGTAGGATGAGCCTGAACTTGCCAAATGCATCCCATCATGAAAACCAGTGTGGCTGTCTCCAGACACTGCCTGAGGCCAAGCAGACAGAGGGGATGATTTCTTTGGGGCAGGCAGTGGGGGGGGGCAGGCTCAGGAGCAGCAAGATGGCAGAGGAGAGAAGGTGGAGGGATTCAATTTCTGAGGCTAGATACTACTTGAGAGGCTGAGATCTGGGGATGGTGGTTCAAAGCCAGCCAGGGCAGAAAAGGCCATGAGACTCTTATCTCCAATAAACCATGCAGAAAAAGCCGGAAGTGGTGCTCTGGCTCAAGTGATAGAGAATATTTTTTACGTCTCTGAATGAACTATATGATCTTCATTTTCACCCTGTGCACACTTATAATAACTATGCAAGACAGGCAGTAGTCACTTTCCAGTCTTTAACGTGGAGTGACATATTTTTCTTTTTTAATTATTGGCTCTGTTCTGAGGACAATTTTAGTATATCGCATGGTGGATTTTTTTTTTTAGTCAAAATTATGCAGCGTGTAGCTGACTGATGTTCGAATTAAAATGGGGATGCAATGATACGATATGGCTGGGTTTCACCAGTCATAAATAAATAAATGCAGCTCCAATCCAAGTAGGCTTCCAGCTGGATGCCAATGGCTCACACTTGTCATCCCAGCTTTTCAGGAGACCGAGATCAGGAGGATCAGGGTTCAAGGCCAGCTTGGGCAGGAAAGCCCATGAGACTCTAATCTCTAATGACCTACTCAAAAAAAAAAAAAAAAGCCAGAAGCAGTGGTGTGGCTTTCAAGTGGTGGTAGCATGCTATTATAGCCTTGAGCAAAAGATGCTCTCAAGCAACTCATCCCAGACCCTGAGTTCAAGTCCCAGGACTGGTACCAAACAATAAAACATTGACCAAGCCCCACCCCTCCAACGTGAGAAGCAACTATACCTCCTGTGCTGACCTGCGCCCTCCTGTATCCTTAGGATGGCATCAGCAGGTCACCATGAGAGAAAGAGACAGAGAGAGAGAGAGAGAGAGAGAGAGACAGAGAGAGAGACAGAGAGAGAGACAGAGAGACAGAGAGAGAGAGAGAGAGAGCGCCTTCGAAGGCCATACTGGATTTTCCTTTCTGATCACAAAGTGTGTGATTTCACTGAATCTGACCTCTGAGTCCTTCCCAAATTCAGATTTCTCATAAAATAAAATAAAATAATTAAGGGGGAAAAAAAAAAAGAAGTGTGACCTATTTTTAAAAAATTCCTCTGGGGTAAAGAGTTGGGAAGATGTTACCTTGGCAACCGATGTGGGCTCTTTTCGGAGCCCTGCCCCGTTCTTCCTGGAGTCTAACCTACTTCCCATGTGCTGGAATTCAAAGCCCAAAGGACTTAGTTCCCTCCTTTTCCCCAAGGAAGGGAAGAGGCAGAAACAATTCTGTACAGCCAGGGTGGTGCTGGTGGCTCACGCGTAGTCATCCCTGCTACTCAGGAGGCACTGAGATGGAGAGGACTGAAGTTCAAAACCACCCAGGCAGGAAACTCCATGAGACTCTTATCTCCAGTGAACCACCAGAAAACCGAAAGTGGCACCATGGCTCAGGGGTAGGTCAGTAGTCTTGAACTGAAGAGCTCAGGGACAGCGCCAAGGCCCTGAGTTCAAGTCTCACCACTGACAAAAAAAAATAAAATAAAATCAGGGGATACTCATATTTGAAAGGGAGAAAAGAAAAGAGGGAAAAGAGAGAGGCTGAGAGAATAGAGAAGATGGGAGACCAAGGACCCTATGTCCCCCGCCACACCCCAGGAAGGAGGGGAGAGAGAAGAGGGAAAAAAGAGAGAGGCAGAAAATACAGGAAATAGACAGAAACCAAGGAGCCCATCCCCCCTCAACCCAAGAAGACAGAAAGGAGAATCAGAGATCTTGAGACAGAGAGAAGAGACAGAGGGGAGAGATTTTGCGACAGAGAAATGAGGAGAGAGAGAAACAGACAGAGAGAGAGAGAGAGAGAGAGAGAGAGAGAGAGAGAGAGAGAGAGAGAGAGCGAGAGAGAGCGAGCGTGCCTGGCAGCTCCCATCTTGTGTATAAGTGCACATGGACACACACACACACACACACACACACACACACAGGCCCCAAAGCTGCCTGGTCCTTTGAAGAGGAGACCCCATACTGTGTTTCATTTGGGGGGGGATTCTTCAATTCTCTTTCATTTTATCGAGCTGCCTTCCCTTCCCCCTCCCTACCCCATCTTCTTCCAGTTGGACAGGTTGTCTCGGGATTATTGGCTTCCTTTTTCTCATTGATTTTTTTTTTCTTTTTTTCTTTTTTTTCCCCAGACCTTTGTAGTAGAGAGAAGAATATATGGATGGGATAGAAAAAGGGAGAATGACAGACAGGGGCTGGGGTTGAGGTTCAGGGTGTCAGCAGCTCTCCCCCTGAAGGGAGAGCATTTGTGGGAGAACCTAGGATCTGGCCATACGTTAGAGTTTATTAAATAATAATAATTAATAATAAGCAAATAAAACGATGGCCACTCCATATCCGAGTTAGAAAAAGCCCAGCCAGGAGCTGTTGGCTCACACCTGTCATCCCAGTTCACTCCGGAGGCTGAGATCTGGAGTACTGTGGTTCAAAGCCAGCCCAGGCAGAAATGTCCATGAGACCCTCATCTCCAAGAAAGCACCAGCAAACCTGAAGTGGCACTGTGGCTCAAGTGGTAGAGCACCAGCCTTGAGCTGAAGAGCTCAGGGACAGCGCCCAGGCTGAATTCAAGTTTGGGGACCAGCACTCTTAGATAGACAGACAGAAGATAGATAGACGTGTGTGTGTGTGTGTGTGTGTGTGTGTGTGTGTGTGTGTGTAAATCTTCAGCTAAATCTCTTACTCAGCAAATACCTCCTTCCTTCCCTGAGGCTGGAACACCAGCTCAGAACCCAATCTTGAGAGGCGAAAACCCACAACCCTTACACTTGGTGGCATTTAGAGAAGCAGTAGGAGTGGGGTCTCAAGAGAAAAGCCATGTGAAGGGACCCTACATTTTTCATACATTTTTTGAGACATCACTCCTCTTAGAAACTGATGTTTGCTAGACAGTTACCCTTGGACGCTTCACCTCTTCTGATTCTGAACAAATGATGGGGAGAAATCAAACCCTTTCCATCCGTCAAGGGCTGGGCCTGGAGGAGCAGAAATCCAAATTAATTAATTAGCCATCTCTTGGACTTCAGAAATTAGGGGCCCTCCTCCCCGCCCCACACCCTCATCAACATGCCACAGATATACCCACACTGGGCAGTAAAAGAAGAAGGCTAATGAGGACAACGGATGAAAGGAACACAGCCAGAGAAGATCTTAATTATATCTTAATGGAGTCACATTTTTCCCTTGCACGCCGCGACTCAGCCCCAAAGTCAAAAAGAGAGCAGTGAGGCTTTTGGTGACCTTGTCCTGGCTCAAGGTCAATGCACTGTGGAGTCGTGTGTGTGTGTGTGTGTGTGTGTGTGTGTGTGTGTGTGTACACTTTGGTCCTGGGACTTGAACTCTGAGCACTGTCCTTGAGCCTGGTGGCTCCAGCTGGTGGCTCTAACCCACCTGAGCCACGCCTCCACCTCTGGCTCCACTCACTGGAGGTGAGTGGCTGGGGTCTGTCTCCAGTTGGCCTCCAACTGCGATCCTCTAGACTCAGCCTCCAGAGTAAGCCATGATGACCAGTGTAAGCCAGAGGTACCCAGTTAGGTCTATCTTTGTTTTCGGTACCTTTTTGCCAGTCATGGGGCTTGAACTCAGGGCCTGGGCTGTGTCCCTGAGTTTCTGTTGCTCAAGGCTAGCGCTCCACTACTTCAGCCAACAACACCACTTCTGTCTTTTTCTGTATATGTGGTGCTGAGGAATCGAACCCAGCACTTCATGCATGCTAGGTGAGTACTCTACCACTGAACCATGCTCCCAGCCCCTGTTTTTTTTTCAATGAGTATCTACTCATGGTGGAGCTAAGAATTCCACACTTATGGAAACCAAGGAGGAGAGACAGAAAGACAGAGACAGAGAGGGAGAGAGGAAAATGAGAAAACCCCAGTATCCATGGGTAGCTCACGCCTGTCATCCTAGCTATTCAAGAGGTTGAGATCTGAGGACCATGGTTCAAAGTCAGCCGGGGCAGGAAAGTCCATGAGACTCTGATCCCCAGTGAACCACCAAGAAAACCAGAAGTGGTGCTGTGAATCAAGGGAAAACCAGTACCCAAAGAGAACCAAAGCCACAGAGGCCAGAATGACCCAGGTACCAGGAAGCCAGGCAGGACAGGTGCATGAATCCTCTCACCATTCATACTTTGTTCCTGACAGGGGGGTAAAGGGTAAATGCTCCTTATCCAAGCCTCTGTGGCTGACTCAGCCCTTTTTTTTTTTTTTTCTTTAATGAGGGCTGCACCCAGGCTGTGGTGCCAGCTCACTGGCTTTTATAGCCTTGATCACAGCTCCTTCCAACTGCTGTACATGGCCACGTCTGCGTTTCTCAGCATCTGTGGCCGTGAACCTGGAGATCAAATCAGCCAGGCATTCGAGGAGCCACTGCAGAGGCAAGGAAGGCAGTTTGCTTTACCAGATAGCTTCCTTCCCTGACCCAAAAATGACACGGAGCAGAGTTCGGCATTCAGTTGCTCACAGCTCAGGGAAGAAATGGAAGCCCGGGATCTTCCATCTGGTCACCCAAAGGAATTATTCTCATCACGACCCCTTTTGGAAATGACAAGACACAGGTGGGAGAATGTCATCTCAGCTACTCAGGAGGCTGAAATCGAGAGGATTGCCATTCAAAGCCTACGCCATGGCAGGAAAATCGATGAGATTCTGATTGCCAAGTTAACCACTAAAAAGCCAGAAACGGGGGCCTAGAGTGCCAGCCTGGAGCAAAAAGCACAAGCAGAGACAGTGCCCAGGCTCCAGGACCAGCAAAAAAAACACCAAAACACAAAACAACAACAACAACAAAAAGATTTAATCCTGCCATGAACTATTTTAGGTGTTGCAATCATCATTTATTATTATTATTAATATTAATTTTTCCTTACCAATAAGGTTAAAACTGAGGGGAGAAATGTCTTGTCTGACGTCACTGGGTCAGAACTCAGGTGTCTTGACTGTGGAAATATTCATGGGGCCTAAGTTTCTGTATTTGACTCATCCTAGAATCTGAGATAGGATGGAGTTATTAAAAAAAAAAAAAGAGTTCAGGAAGCCAGGGTCAAATTCCAGAGGTTTAGACGGAGGAAGAGGGAGGGTTGGAGGGGAGAGGGAGAGAGAGAGAAAGAGAGTTTATTAGGTAAATGACACATCACACACAATGATTCAACCATGATAAAGAGGGAAATCCTGACATTCCCAATGACACAAACACACCTGAAGCGCCATTACACTGAAAGAAGTTAACCAGACACAGGAAACCAAATACCACATGTTCTCATGTGTACTCGGAAACTCACAAGAAAAAAAAAAAAAAAGAAACAGAGCTACCAAGGTGGCTCACGCCTGTCATCCTAGCTACTCAGGAGGCTGAGATCTGAGGATCCCGGTTCAAAGCCAGCCCAGGCAAGAAAGACCTTGAGAGACTGTCATCACCAGAAAAGCCACAAGTGGCGCTGGAGGTCTCAAGTGGTTAGAGGGGGCCAGCCTTGAGTGGAAAAAGCTTAGAAGATAAATGTGCCCAGGCTCTGAGTTCAAGCCCCATGACTGACCTAGGGAGGAGGAGGAGAGAGTGATTGGTCCAGATTCACGGGATGATTGAAGATTCAAGATGCCAAGATTCATAACATCGACCCAGGAAGGTGGGTGCTCTGTCCATACAAGGAGGGGCCTTCAACAGACAGCCAGTCACCAGCGACTGCCCTTAATGAGGGATAGTATTGAAAAATTGATAGGCCACTAGATCACACCAGCAGGGGTCTGCAGGCAAGCTGGACTAATGGCTGAGTTAGGCCCCCCAGAGGAAGGAAAAAAAATAAATAAATAAAAAAGAAGGAAGAAAAGCCCTCACAAAGGAAAAGAAATGCAAATGGACAAGACCCTGAATTAACTCCTGGTGCTGAGCCAGCCCAGTCTGCCTTTAACCCCTTCCTTGCTGGGACCAGGGGAGGAAAAAGCTTGAGGTTTGGTATCCACTCGACCCAGCAGAGACTTGGGACAAAAGGAAATTGGGTCCCCAGGGTGGAGAGGGCGATTAGGACTCCATCAATGCCTCTTCTCAATGCTCAAGCAGCTGAGATCTGGAGGGTGGAGGTTCAAAGCCAGCCCAGGCAGGAAAATCCAATCCCTGAGACTCTTATCTCCAATGAATCACCAGAAAACCAGAAGTGGTTCTGTGGCTCAAGTGGTAGAGCACCAGCCTCAGAGAAACAGCTAAGGGACAGGAGGCTGGGACAAGGTGGCCTAGTGGTAGAGTGCTTGCCTAGCATACACAGAAAAAAGTCAAAAGTGGTGCTGTGGACCAGGTGGTAGAGTGCTAGTCTTGAGCAAAAAGCAGCTCAGGGACAACGTCCAGGTCCTGAGTTCAAGCCCCAGGACTGGCAGAAGAAAACAAAACAGGAGAGGTTGTGCTATTGTGTTTTTCTTTGTTTTCTTGATTATATTCCCCCACACACAAACTCCAATCAAACAAAACAAGGAACAGTGGATTTGCTAGGATTCCTTTAAACCAGAAACAACCATCTTTGCTCTGAGAGACCAATAATTAGAAAACCTTTCTAGTAAACTGCTTTTCAGTGTGTGTGCATGTGTGCCAGTCCTGGGGCTTGAACTCAGGGTCCACACACTTCCTGGTAGCTTTTTTTTTTTTTTTTTTTTTTTGGCTAAAGGCTGATGCTCCACCATTTGAATCACAGCTCCAATTCTAGTCTTTGTGCTTATTGGCTGGGTGGAGATCCGGAATTTCCTGAACTTCCCTTCCCAGGCTAGGTTTGGACGGGCAATACTCAGAGCTCAGGCTCCTGAGTAGCTGGGACTGCAGGGGTGAGCCACCCTGCCTGGTAAAGCTCAGACGAATTCAGGGTCATATTCTAAGTGATAAAAGAAACAGTCATGGGACATGGCTCACCTTCACTGGGCCTCCTGTGGCAGGGGTGGGGGTGGGGGGAGGAGGAGGAAGAAGAGAAGGGGGAGGAGGGCTCAGCCTAGTGAGATCTAGACAGAAGCCAAAACTGAGGATTCTGAGCCACGAGCTCAAGCAAGACACCTTGAGCCACCTAGACCTGAATCCCAAAGAGGAGACATTCAGATAGATCTTAGAGGAAAGCAGTTCAGTTCCTACTGTGAAACTCATATGAATGACTGGATACTCTACTCGAATCTGACCCACATAGGATTTACAAATCTATATAATGCACATACATGGACATATGTGCATGCAAATACTTAAGTTCTCAGCAATCTCAGTATGGCCTAGGTTGGAGAATACATTTATTTTGGCCAGTCTTGGGGCTTGAACTCAGGGCCTGGGCACTGAGCTTCTTTTGCTCAAGGCTGGTGCTCTACCACCTGAGCCACAGCACGACTTCTGACTTTTTTGGGGAGGGGAAGAGGTAAAGAGATGAGCATCTCATGGAGGGGGCTTTTGTTTTTTGTCTAAAATAGGAAAGTTGTGGGTTGCCAGAAGGTAGGAAATGAATGAATAAATAAATGTAGACTTGTAGCCTGTGTGATTTAATTTTTCTTTTCTGGCTCAGCTCAGTGGGAACCGGCAGGCAGGCCATCTTGAAAGATGCTGAAAACTCAGACCAGAAAAGATAAAATAAAATTTAAAAGAAAAAAGTTTTGTCACCAGCTAAGAGGAAAAAAAAATCGGGAAGCAGTCTTGTTACGATTGAAAAAGACCCATGGTGATGGATCATTATTTCAAAAAGAAAAAAAATCATGTGAAAAGGAATAGTGATTCCTCTTGATGTATATAGTATGCCTTATTGTGGTTTTTACAAAATTGTGAACTTGTGTAATAGTATAATAGATATTGCTGGATTTCTGTTTATACATTTAAATTCAGAGATGTAATGTTTGTTTTATCAATTACAATCTGAATTTCTAAGAAGCATGTTGACTTTTGCAATAAAGACGCAATATGGAATGGTTCACAATTGGGGAAAAAAAGCCAAAAGATGGAAGTATTAAAATTCAAAAAAAAAATCGGAAAACTTATGAACCATTCCAAAAATTATAACAATCACCAAAAGAAAATGAAAAAGAAAATCCTTGGGTAAAGGAAGTTGCTGCGAACAATACAAGGGATGGAACTTGTCCTCCTGCTGAGATCCATCTCTCTAAGCCCAGGCTTGCTCATAGAGCCCCCGATCTATGCAAAAGAGGGATTTATTATTATTATTATCATCAATATTTGGTCAAGACTAAGGAATGTATTTCCAGGTCGTCAGATCTGCCAGCAGAGAGACATTCTCCAGTTGTCTGAGTCACACCAAAGAAAGGCTACATGCACACATACATAATAGCAGTAATGTTAATAACCCAGCTGGATGGCACTGGAGCCTCAGGCCTGTCATCCCAGCTACTCAGGAGGCTGAGGTTGGAAGGTTGGTGGTTCAAAGCCAGCCTGGTGAGCAAAGTCAGCAACGATTCCTTATCTCCAAAAAAACACCAAAAAAGCTGGAAGCGGAGCTGTGGCTCAAGAGGTAGAGGGCTAAGCAATGAGCATGAAAACTGAAGGAAAGTGCTTAGGCCATGCGTTCAAACCCCAGGACCAGCACCATTTACAACAGAAACAAAGCAAAACAACCCAAACCTATCACTATAATTTCTGTTTCCGATTGTCTTAAATTGAATTAAAACCACAAATGATGGGAATTATAACAGACATAGCAAATAAAGGAGAACTTGGGAGAAGTGGAGGGAAAGAGAGAGAAGAGAGAAGAGAAAAGAGGAGAGGAGAGAGGGGAGAGAGAGAGAGAGAGAGAGAGAGAGAGAGAGAGAGAGAGAGAGAGAGAGAGAGCGCGCGCGCGAGCGAGCGAGCGAGCTAGCTAGCTTGGTATCACATGACTTTCAGGCTGTGGAGACATAATGAGAAACACACCACATTTTTCCAGAACTGTCTTTCTAGTCTGGGTTCCCGCTGAGATAAAAGGTCACAAGAAGAAGAGGAGGGGGAGAGCAGAGGGAGGAGGATGGGGGGGGAGGAAAGGGAGGAGAAGGAAGAGGAGGGGGGAAGGAGAGGGGGAGGAGGAAGAGGAGAAGAGAAAGAGAAGAAGGGAAGGAGGGAGGGAAGGCAGCGAGGAAGAAGGGGAGAGGAGGAGGAAGAGGAGGAGGAGGAGGAAGAGAGGGGAGGGGGAGAAGGGAGAGGAGAAGAAAAGCAAAGGTCCTGGGGTGGGGATGGGGGGGTAGGCCCTGAGAAGACACTTTCACTGAATCATAGGTTTTATAGGAGCCAGTGTGTGTGTGTGTGTGTGTGTGTGTGTGTGTGTGTGTTTATGGGGGGGGGCAGAGATTTTTCTCTGCCAGAGGTGAACCTCAAACACACCCATTTAAAAACAAACCACCCGGGGCCGGGAGTTTGGCCTCGTGGTTAAAGTGCTTGCCTAGCATGCATGAAGACCCGGGTTCGATTCCTCGGTACCACATACATAGGAAAAAAGCCGGAAGTGGTGCTGAGGCTCAAGTGGTAGAGCTCTAGCCTTGAGAAAGTCCAAGGACAGTGCTCAGGCCCTGAGCTCAAGCCCAGGACTGGCAAAAAAAAAAAAAAAAACAAAACCACCCTGAGCCACATTCATCTCCCCCACCCCCACCCCTGCACCCCCAAAAACCAGGCACAGAGAGAAACTTGCTTCTCCCAGCCGGGGCCATGGAGGTGTGGTGACTGCCCCCTGCAGGCGTGGGCCGGCAGTGCAGCCCCAAGGGATAATACTATAATAGTCCAAAATTTTAAAGCCATCTCACTGAATTCATCCAGCTGCAAGATAAAGAGGTCAAGACTGTAGCACTCTAAGGCTGGCACTGGTGGCTCACACCTGTCATCCCAGCTACTCAGGAAGCTGAGATCTAGAGGATGGAAGTTCAAAGCCAGGCCTGACAAGAAAGTCTATGAGACTCTTATTTCCAGTGAACCAGCAAAAACAAAAAAGAAAAGTGAAGCTCTGGCTCAAATGCTAGGGGACCAAGCTTGAGTGAAAAAGCTAAGGGACAGCATCCAGGCCCTGAGTTCAAGCCCAGCACGGACAAGCACCTGTGTGCATGCACACACATATACACCCCAGAGCCAGACAAGGCAGAGCACTGACCTTCAAAATTTCAGAGCTGACAAGAACCTTCCAGATGATTCATGTTTTAGTCTGTTAGGAAGGCGCTCTGGTTTCTTGGCCCCTCCACAACATGTGGTGTTGGCAAGTTTAAGATTCTGTACTTTTGGCTGGGAATCCTAGCTACTCAGGAGGCTGAGATCTGAGGATGGTTTGAGGCCAGCCTGGGCAAGGGGAAAAAAAATTCCGTGGAGAACTGCCAAAAAGGCATATGCAGAGCTGTGGTTCAGCCTTGAACAACAAAAAAAAAAGGTCCAGGACAGAATCCAGGGCATTTAAGTTCAAGGCCCACTTTTAGGTCTTGTGGGCAGAGTGGTGTTCTTACATGTGGGTTGCCAGGGAAACCACCAGCCTCTCCACTGGGCGAGTACAGTTCTGGGTGGACCTCAGATGGAATCTGGAGGGAAATCTCAATTCCAGCTTCCCTTCTCCTCCCAGGAGACAAAACGCCCAAGGTTACGAGCATGAGTGGCTCATGTCTGTCATCCTAGCTACTCAGGAGAGTGAGATCTAGAGGATCATGGTTCAAAGCCATCCCGGAGCAGGAAAGTCCATAAGACTCTTATCTCTAAGGAAGCACAGAAAAAGCCAGAAGGGGAGCTGTGGCTCAAGGGGTAAAGTGCCTTGCCTTGAGCTTGAAGAGCTCAGGCCCAGGCCCAAGTTCAAGTCCTTGGGAACTAGCATGTGCACACACACGCGCACACATACACATACACTGCCAACTCAGTCCTAGGTTTTCACATGGCATATCCTGGCAGGTGTGCAAGTGGGAATTGCTGATCTGTGTGTGTGCAAGGCGCCCTGGCAACATAGGTTTTCCTTGGAGACACGGGGCACATGTGTACAGTCCCAGCAGAGCCTTCCAAGTGTCCCTTTATGGTGGCATCCGACTGCCACCTGGTGGCCGGTGCTGGGTATGGCGTCCGATGGCGATTCCCTTCCAGGATGAACAGAAAAACACCTTTTATTTCCTTGAGTCCTGGGGCTTGAACGCTGAGCCTGTGCGCTGTCCCTGAGCTCTTTGTGCTCAAGGCCAGCACTCTACCACTTGAGCCACAGCACCACTTCTGGTTTTCTGGTGGTTCACTGGAGATAAGAGTCTCAGACTTTCCTGCCCTGGGCTGGCTTTGAACTGCAATCCTTAGATCTCAGCCTCCTGGGTAGCTAGGATGACAGGCGTGAGCAACAATGAGCACAGCTCGTGTGTGTGTGTGCCAGTGCCAGTATCTAAGGCCTTCATCCTCTTCCTGGGCTTTTTCATTCAAGGCTGGGTATCTTACACCTGGACCACACTTCTGACTTCATTGTTGGTTAAAGGAAGGTGAACGATCTCAGCTTCATCGACCGGCGTTGGGTTTTAAAGTGATCCTCAATTCTCAGCTTCCTGAGTAACTGGAATCACAGGAACACGCCACCAGTGCCTGGCGAGAATTTTGTGTTCCTTGGGCTGCCAAACTTAACATCAACTAATGTTGTAGGCACCTGTGTTTATGTCTCATGCTGAAGGGTGTAGAGAGAATCCCTGGATCTCAGGTCCTTTCTCCCTGGCATGGAATGAACTGTCTTATTGTGCTGTTTCATTGGTATTTGCTTTATGACTAACGAGGAGGGGAATCCACCAGTTTCAGCCAGTTCTGCAACTCTTCCCAGAGGAATCCACTTTCCTATTGGCACAATTGCATGTCCTGGTTATTCCGGAACTGTAGAGGAAATGATAAAATAAAAATTAAAAAAATTACCAGCTGGGCACCGCTGCCCCTTGCCTAACACTGTAGCTACTTAAGGGCTGTGTGTGTGGGGGGAGAGGGGGGGACAGATGTGGGGTGGCAGCTCAGTAGCCATGAAAAGTTCACGGACAGTACCCAGGCCCTGAGTTCAAGGCCCAGGACGGACGGACTGACTGACGGACAGACACACACACACACGGCTAGGCTGACCAGGGGGCCCCCAGAACCCCCCAGGACATGAGGGACCGTCGTCCCCCATGTCAAACGTACACTCGTGGGGCCGCGAGCGTGGCCTAGTGGTGGAGAGACGCAGGGACGGCGACGCGGCCGCCTGAGGAGCCGCCGGACGACTGGAGCGCGCGCGCACGGCCTCGCGCCGACCGGAAGTGCGCGCGCGCACGCGCCAGGGACGCTCTAGGCGGCGCGGAGGCCCGCCGCCCCGGAGTCTCGTTGGTTCCCGCCGGCCCACGTGACCCAGCGCCAAGGGGCGGAGTCAGCGCCGCGGTTTGTTTCCGTAGCGCGCTGGGCGGAAGGGGCGGGGTTTTCCGCCAGAGGGGGGCTTCCGCCACGCTGCGTCCGGCGGAAGGGGCGGGGTCTCTGAGTGACGTGCCCGGTTGTGAGCTTGGCGGTGAATTTGAATAGAATCCGGGACGCGGGCTTTGGTCGGACTTTGGTTTGCTTTTTGTGGTTGTCCTGGGGCTTGAGCCCAGGATGTTGATGCAGATTTTGGTTTTTTTTGGGGGGGGCCTCTACCAGTTGAGTCATAACTGCACATCCACCTTTTTGCTGGCTACAGAAAGAGAAGATTCTCTCAGCCTTTTCCCCGCGGAAGACACCGCCGCTCGGCTCAGCACATACTTTACAATGGTGCCTTACACTGGTTTCGCGCCAACGTCCGGAAGGGGGCGTGTCGGGACGGGAGGCGTGTGCTGCCGTCTTCTGATTGGTTGTCCTCCACAGGCCGGAGGCTGTGATTGGCTAGATGGCGCGCTGGACGCCGGCGTTACCAACGAGACAGCAGTCCTCCGCGTGCGTAGAGCGTCGCTGACGCACGCGCACTTCCGGCGGGCGGAAGGCGGGGCCGCTGAGCCACAAAGCTGTGGGACCGTGAATGGCCAGGCGCTGGATTCAACCCGCAGGACCAGCGCCGAGAGGACAGGAAAGGCTGGACGCCGATGGCTCAAGCCTGTCAGCCCAGCCACGCAGGGGGCGGAGATCTGAGGATCGCGGTTCAAAGCCAGCCCGAGGCAGGAAAGTCCAACCAGCAAAAAAAAAAAAACACACTGGAAATGGCGCTGTGGTTCAAGGGGTCGAGCACCAGCCTTGAGAAAAAGAAGCTTCGGGACAGCAGCCAGGCCAGGCCCTGATGAGGCTGGCAAAAAGAAAAAAAAAAAAACAGAGGGAGGTGGAATTTACCAGAATTATTTATGCTAATTTAGCAACATGTCCGCCTGAACTACTTTTAAAACGGGGGGAGAAAAATCGCTGAGACCACCTAGAGACAGAAAAGTCCCCGTGAGACGCTCATCTCCAGCAAACTATTCAGAAAAAGCCAGGAGTGGTGCCGGGGATCAGGTGGTAAGAGCACCAGCCTTGAGGACAAAGAAGCTCAGAGATAGTGTGCAGGCCCTGAGTTCCAAACCCAGGATCTGTAAACAAAGCAAAACAACAACAAAAGCACACACCATTACTCTGATCATATAACATCGATGGAAGTGAACTCCAGGAAATGGAAATGAAGCTTCCCCCCCCCCCCCAAGTTGATTTCTTTGTCTTGGTTGTTCTATCTCTTTGTGGGGGTGGGGAGGACATAGAAATGGGGATGAGCAAGGCAGCCGTGGTCCTCGCTGGGACACGATGTGGAAAAAGAGCTCTACAACTTGTAGGTGGGGACGGGAGGGGGAAAATGGGGAGAGCCAGGGATGGGGTGACACTGTCCAAAAAGAAATTGGCTCAGGACCTGACTTGTGGAACGAGAACCCCTCTCTGTCCATCCCCTCTACCAGAGCAATCAGAAAATGAAACACGGAAAAAATAACATTAGTTAAAGCACGCAAGAAAGTGGCTTTCACCCAGCAGTCATGTCAAGACTGGCAAGGCGGGGCATTATTAGAGTCCAGCTATTCTGAGACCCTGTCTGAGCTGTGGTGTTCCTGGAGGGTGCTCTACCATGTGGGCCACATCCCCACTTCTGTCTTGGAGATTAAAAATTTTAAAGTCGCACATACTTTTTCCTGGCCAGGCTGGCTTCGAACCACCCACTTCGAGGTCCCCAGCCTCCCTGAGTAGCTAGGACTTCGGATGTGAGCCAGCGGTGCCGGTTTGTTGTTCTTCTTCCCCGAGGATTCGAACCTACGAACCCATCACCTCGGCGCCAGCCAGGCCAGGCCGCAGCCCGGGAATGACGTCACGACGCTCCGGAGCATGCGTATCAGAAAGAAGAGGGGGGGGGAAATCACTGACGCACTCCCCCCCGGCCAATCGGAGCCCGCGCCGGCATCACGTGGCCGCCGAAGGGGCGGGGCGCGCCGCCGCACATGCGCACTGCCATCCGGGGCCTTCTTCCTTCTAACCCTACACCGCCAACATGGTGAGTCTCGCCCGTGTGGTGCTCCGGTCCCTGCGGCCGTTCCGCTCTACCCGTACCCCTACGGGCGGTCCTGGCGAGGCAGCGGCACCTTGGAAGAGGAGGGAGGGGTCCCCGGGAAGCGCCGCCCGCGGGGTGCAAGGGGGGTTCCCGCGCCGGGGGGCGGCGGCGCGGGGCCGCGGTCGCGTGCTGCGGCCTGTCGGGGCCGGGGAGGCGCCGGGCGCCGAGCGCGCATGCGCGGGGCCGGGACGGCCGGAGGCCCGCGTGGCCCGACCCGGGGCCTTCACCTGGGTCCCCGCGGGGCCGATCCCATCTAGTTTTATGTATTTTAACCTTGACCGGGGGAAACAGGGCTGCAACGTTTTCCCGGCCCCCCAGTCCAGACTTGAGAGCCGCTGGGTCTCCATCACTGGGTGTGGGGGGAAGAGAGGACGATTCTCGGGGATGGTGGCAGGGTTCGGGGTTCATGCGGCCGTGTGTCCTCCAGGTGTTCAGGCGTTACGTGGAGGTCGGCCGGGTGGCCTACGTCTCCTTCGGGCCCCATGCCGGGAAGCTGGTGGCGATCGTAGACGTTATCGACCAGAACAGGGTAAGCCACGGAAAGTCACAAACTCGTCTCTTTTTTTGTGTGTGTGGATCATAGGGTTTGAACTCGGGGCCTGGGTGCCTGCTGTCCTTGTGTGGAAGGCTGGTGCTCTACCACTTGAACCACAGCACCACTACTGGCTTTTTTTTTCTTTTTGGCGGTTCATGGGTGTATGTGGGGGGGGGGAGTTTCACAGACTTTCCTCCCCCGGGTTGGTTTTGGACTACATTCCTCCAGATCTCAGCTCTCCTGGGTAGTTGGCGTAGCAGACGTAAGCCACCGGAGCCTGGCAGCTTCGGGGATGAAAAACAGTGGTTTAACCAGACCAAAGTGGAGCTCTGGCTTAAGCAGTAGAGCGCCAGCTGGAAATGAGAATGCAAAGAGACAGTGCTCAGGCCTTGAGTTCCAGCGTTCAGACCCACAGAAGGCATAGGTCCCATCAGTAGTTGAACAGTAGTGTGAGTTGGCTGGTTCTAAAGGAATGACAGCACTGGATTTTGCTTTTCATGATTCATTTGGCCACTCCCAGGGCTTGAACTCAAGGCCTGGGCACTGTCCCTGAGCTGGTTCTGCTCAAGGCCAGCACTCTACCACCAGGCCACACTCTCAGCCCATGACTTGTTCGCTGATTGCGTTGCAGGCGCTGGTGGATGGGCCTTGCACCCGAGTGAGGCGACAGGCCATGCCGTTCAAATGTATGCAGCTCACCGACTTCATCCTCAAGTTCCCACACAGGTAAGGCCCCCCCTCACCCCCCCCTTGAGCTAGGTTGAACTTGGTGGTCGGCACACAATCCCTTAGTTTTTTCTTACTTAAGGCTGGCAATTTCCTCCCTCGAGGTCCAGCTCTCAACTGCTTTTTCTTTCTCCCCGTCCCCCTCCCCTTTGTTCACTGGCTGTTACTTCACCTCTGCTCTGTCTCTAACTCATCCCTCCTCTCCCCATTCTATAATAAGCTTGCTAGATGGGCGCTTCTTTCTAAGTCACACACCCAGTCAGCTCTTCCTCCACCCTTGTGTGTGTTTGTATATGTGAAGCTGGAATTTATTTTTGTGGTTGTGGGGCTTGAACTCAGCCTGGGCAGTGTCCCTGAACTATCACTAACTGCAGGCTAATGAGTTTTCTGATCTCGGCTCACATGCAGGAAATACAGGCTTTGGGGAGCCAGGGAGAGGGAAGTATTAGGGCTTGAACTTGTGCCCCCTCCTTTAGCTTCTTTTTCCCCCTTAGTGCTGGTTCTCTACCACTTGAGCTACAGTCACTACCTCAAAGCTAAAGTCTGGTGCTGTACCACTTGAGCCACAGCCCCATCCCTTCTGACTTTTTTGGGGGGGTGCTCTAGGCTGTGAGCCTTGAACTCTGGGCCTGGGCGCTGTCCCTGAGCTCTTCAACTCAAAGCTACCACAGTGCCACTTCACGTTTTCTAGTGGTTTATTGGAGATGAGTCTCTTGGACTTGAGTTCCCCAGGTTGGCTTTGAACCGTGATCCTCAGATCTCAGCCTCCTGAGTAGCTAGGATGACAGGCGTGAGCCACCATGCCTGGCCAAAGCTGGTTTTTATTCATGGTCTTTATTGTCCAGCGCCCGCCAGAAGTACGTGCGCAAAGCCTGGGAGAAGGCAGATATCAACACAAAATGGGCTGCCACCCGATGGGCCAAGAAGATTGATGCCAGAGAGCGGAAAGCCAAGATGACAGACTTTGACCGCTACAAAGTTATGAAGGCTAAGAAAATGGTACGTCGATATTCTGTGTCACCTTGAGAATAAGAATAGAGCAGCTGGGCGTGGGGGCTCACACCTGTAATCCAGCTTATTCGGGGTTGAACCGTGAGGTTCCGTGTGCAGCCTGCATGCACAGAAGAGTCTGTAACCTTCTGGGTTGTATTTCAGGGTGTGGTAGAGTCTCATGGGCTCTCCTGCCCGGGCTGGCTTTGAACCGTGATCCTCTGGGTCTCAGCCTCCCTGGTCACATGTGCGCTTGCTCATTGTGCCAGTTTTTCTTCTTTACAGAGAAACAGACTCATCAAGAATGAGGTGAAGAAACTCCAGAGAGCTGCTCTCCTGAAGGCTTCGCCCAAGAAAGCCCCAGTAGCCAAGGCCGCCATTGCTGCGGCAGCGGCTGCAGCCGCTGCAGCTAAAAGCAAAGGCCCAGCCAAGAAGCCCGCCGAGGGCACCAAGAAGTCCTCAGGACAGAAACCCGGGGCCCAGAAAGCTGCAGCCGGCCAGAAGCCCGCCCAGCCCCCCAAAGCTCAGAAGGGCCCCAAAGCCCCTGCCACAAAAGCCCCCGCCCCCAAAGCCGCTGGCAAGAAGGCATAGGGGCGCTCTTGACAGAATAAAGGTTCTTTTGACACCATGGCAGATGTATCTCCCTTCCTGTGTGTACTCAGACCCCAGCACCCAGATTGTGACCGCAGTGCTTGTTCCTTTGGTGAGTTACCTGAGCAGAAAAGCTAAGGGGCAGCACCCAGAGACTTAAGTTCAAACCCAGGCAGGACCACTCCAAAACCAGTGCATTCCTTACTGGACGCTTGTGAGTCTGGGTTGTTGGCGGGGTGGGCCAAGCTCTGTCCACACATCACACAGGGAAGCCAGACCCCATGGTGGGCCTGCTGGGCCTTCTCCTTTCCCTGCTTCCCGCAAGATGGTTAATTGGCTTCAGCTGTGGCCCAGTGGTTGCTCTGAGAACTGCCATTCCCACTTGAGCCACAAAGTCCACTGAGATCTGACCTGGGGCTTGAACTCAAGGCCTGGGTTCTGTCCCTGAGCTCTTCAGGTCAAGGCCTGCACTCTACCACATTGAGCCAGCGTGCCACTCCTGGTTTTCTGGTGGTTGATTGGAGATAACAGTCCCGCAGACTTTCCTGCTCTGCTGGCCTCCAACTGTGATCCTCAGATCTCAGCCTCCTGAGTGGCTGCCGGGGGCCACTGGCTCATTGGTTCTTCGTGTAGTTGGATTTACTCAGACTGAACCCCGTGCCACGGAGGAGTCAAGTCTGTCCAAAACATCGCCCCCTCTACCCCACCATCCATGGCTGTTTTGTTTTGCTTGAGTCCAGGCCACAGATGAGAACGCAGCCTCTGACAAGGAACCCACATTGCCAATCAAGTTACTCCATTTATTGCACAAGTATTTACTGAGTAGCCTGTGTGCCCGCCTGAATACAAATGGTTCCAGCAGGAACAGAAAGAAAGCCACTGGCCCAGAGCATCTGTGTTCGCGGCTGGGACGCCATCAAATGGGTTGAACCGGGGAAGCTCGGCTTTGAGGATGGCTGAGCATAAGGTGAAAACCACGTTAAGGTGCTCTACCCCCTAAGCCACGCTCCTGGCTCCAATTCACACATTTTATGCACAGAAATCTTTATTTTTATTTTGCTAGTCCTGGGGCTTGAACTCGGAACCTGGGCTCTTTGCTTAAGGCTGGCACTCTCCCACTTGAGCCAGGGCTTTGCTTTAGGCTTTTGGACATGTCCATTTGTGCTAAGCATCTCAGGCTGGCTTTGAATTTTCATCCTGCCACCTCAGCCTCCATGAGTAGCCTAATGTGACAGGCTTGAACCGCTGGCAAACCTGGGTGCTGTCCCTGAGCTCTTGAGCTCAAGGCTACCGCCCTACCCTGGAGCCACAGCTCCACTTCCCATTTTCTAGTGGTTTATTGGAGATGAGAGTCTCATGGACTTTAGTGCCCAGGCTGGCTTTGAACCGCGATCCTCAGATCTCAGCCTCCTGAGTAGCTGGGATGACAGGCGTGAGCCACTGCGCCTGGCTTTTATGTTTTGTTTTTTTGGTGTTACAGTGCAGATTTTTTATTTTTTTCTCTGCTTGGAAATCCACCACCCTCCCATCTCAGGCCTCTGACTTGATTAGCCAGCACGGCAGGCGTGTGCACCAGAGCCCGACTGTCCTTCAAAAACCAAAAAAAAAAAAAAAAGTTGAATCCTATGGCTGCCTCTTGGCCTCACCGGGGCTGCAGCAGCAGCAGCTGGAGATCGTTTCACTCAACATCCACCGACGGCTCCAGGGCAGGTTCCAAAGCCTTGGTGCCTGGGGACCCGGCGCAGAGGTAGAGAAGGAAGCCCAGGCAGAGTATGGCGGTGATGGAAAAGGAGACCAGGATGCCCACGAAGACGGGCGGTGGCACGGGCAGGCGGAGCCGGGGGCCCTCGGCGGGGATCTGGTTGGTGAGGTTGAGCATATAACCCAGAGCCCAGCCAATGCTGCTGTTTCTCACCTGCCAAGGAAAACACGGGGTCACGCATGCGTGTTTAACACCTCATGGATGGGGGGGGGCGTGTGTGCGTGTGTGTGCGCATGCGCGTTGCCTTCAGTCATTAAAGAGACAACATCTGCAAAGGAATGAAGCCTTAACCCAGGCAGCAGGCAGGCCAGGTGCGGTGGTTCACACCAGTAATTCTTGCTTTCTCAGTGGGCCACTGTGGGATAGGGGTTTGTGGGGGGAGGGAGAGAGGGGACAGACAGACAGACAAATCACCCTGCACTCATTTCTGGTATGGATCAGCAAAATGCCGGAAATGGAGCTGTGGTTCAAGTGGTGGAGCGCCAGCCTTGAGCACAGAGAGGCTCAGGGACGGCACCCAGGCCCTGAGTTCAAACCCCAGGTCTGGCAAACAAACAAAAGAAGTGAGAGAGAGAGAGAGAGAAGGAACTCAAAGCGGAGATGTTTGCTCAAACCAAATGAATGTGCGCTCCCCATTGTTCTGATGCAGTTTAACAGTAATTGGATTTGTTGGCAGCAGAGCTCAGAGTCGAGGCTTATAAGGTCTCCAGACGGCCTTCATTCTTTCATAGGTTGCCTTAATTTCCCCTAGGGAAGGCCACACAGCCCCCTGGCCTAATGCAGGCTGGTTTAATGTAATTATTGTTGAATAGATTTGATTCCAGCCAGCCATCTGTTATTCTTTTTTTTGTCAATCCAGGGGCTTGAACTCAGGGTCTGACCACTGTCCTTGGGCTTTCTCAAGCCTAGAGCTCTGCCACTTGAGCCACAGCACCACTTCCAGCTTTTTCTATGTATACGGTACCGAAGAATCGAACCCAGGTCTTTGTGCATGCTAGGCAAGCATTCTACCACTAGGCCAAACTCTCAGCCCTATTTTTTTTTTTGATCGGTCGTTGGGTCTTGAACTCAGGGCCTGGGCGCTGTCCCTGAGCTCTTCAGCTCAAGGCTAGTGCTCTACCACTTGAGCCACAGCACCACTTCTGGTTTTCTGGTGGTTCATGGGAAATCAGAGTCTCATGGACTTTGCCTGGGCTGACTTTGAACTACGATCCTCCAGATCTCAGCCTCTTGAGTAGCTAGGATGACAGGCGAGAGGCACTGTGCCCAGCCAGGGAGGAAGACAAGAGGGGACATTGGGGTTGGGGGGGGTCACGTACTTCTTTTTCAAAGTGTACTTGAGGCCACGTGTCCTTGGTGAACTTGTATCCGTGGACAAGCAAGTGGAAGATGTAGTGGGCTGAGAAGCAGTAGGAGCGGGCATATTCCTCCTCGAATTTGGGGAGCAGGGAGGGGAGCTGAAGAGAAGAGAGATTTATGATAGCTCAGAGGAGGGACTGGCCCCTCCATCCCTGCCTTCCCAGCACCCCACACCAGGCAGCCAAACCTGAGAAGAAGGGATCCCCAGAATCCAACG
This sequence comes from Megascapheus bottae, assembly GCF_031878675.1. Taxonomy (NCBI): domain Eukaryota; kingdom Metazoa; phylum Chordata; class Mammalia; order Rodentia; family Geomyidae; genus Megascapheus; species Megascapheus bottae. The sequence continues at coordinate 8,985,837 of NC_143540.1, read as the reverse complement.
AGAAAATGACCACCAGCCATTCCACGCCACGCCACGCCCGACCGTGGTGGTGGCCCTGGGTCTGTCTCTCTCCCTGCTCTGTCTCTGTCTGTCTGTCCTGTCTGTCTCTGTCTCTCTGTATGTCTCTCTATCTGCCTAGCTGTCTCTCACTGTGTCTGTCTCTGTCTCTATGTCACTGTCTGTGTCTCTGTGTCTGTCTCTCTCTGTCTTTCTGGCTGTCTCTTTGTCTCTGTCTTCCTGTCTGTGTCTCTGTGTCTGTGTCTGTCTCTCTGTGTGTCTGTCTGTCGCTCTCTATCTCTGTGTATCTCTGTCTGTAGGGCTTGTCTTTCTGTGTCTGTCTCTCAGTCTCTCTCTGTGTCTGTCTGTGTCTCTGTCTGTCTACCTGTCTCTATTTCCTCTTTCTCTCTGTGTCTGTCTGTCTCTCTGTGTCTGTCTGTCTTTCTGTCTATCTCTCTGTCTAGTTCCTCTTTCTGTGTCTGTCTTTCTGTCTTTCTATCTCTGTCTCTATTTTCTCTTTCTCTCTGTGTCTGTCTGTCTTTCTGTCTTTCTGTCTATCTCTCTGTCTCTAGTTCCTCTTTCTCTCTGTGTCTGTCTGTCTCTGTGTGTGTCTGTCTGTCTTTCTGTCTATCTGTCTCTAGTTCCTCTTTCTCTCTGTGTCTGTCTGTCTCTGTGTGTGTCTGTCTTTCTGTCTTTCTGTCTATCTGTCTGTCTCTAGTTCCCCTTTCTCTCTGTGTCTGTCTGTCTTTCTGTCTATCTGTCTGTCTCTAGTTCCTCTTTCTCTCTGTGTCTGTCTCTCTGCGGGTCCTTGGGTTTGAACTCAGGACCTCACACACTTGCTTCGTCTTTTCCCACTAAAGGTTGGTGCTGTACCTCTTGAGCCACACATCCACTGCCAGCATTTTTTTGGCTCATTTATTGGAGATAAGAGTCTCACGGTCTTTCCTGTTCCTGGCTGGCTTTGAACTGCGATCCTCAGATCTCAGCCTCCTGAGCAGCGGGGATGCAGGGGTGAGGCGGCTCAGCTCCTGCTGTGGTGTTAGGGTCACACCAGTCGTGTGTGCAGGGTACTGACCTCAGACCACGCCCGGCTGCAGAAGTCCCACGTGCTGCGATTGAAGGCATCCAGGGAGAAGCTTCCAGAAAGGTTTAGGGCACTCGCTGTATAATAAAACCCAGCAAACGCCTGCAAATGAGCACAAGAAAATGAGCTCTGGGGGTGGGCTGAGAGTGTGGCCTAGTGGTACAGTGCTTGCCTAGTGTTCACAAAGCCCTGGGTTCGATTCCTCGGTACCACATACACAGAAAAAGCAGCAAGTGGTGCTGTGGCTCAAGTGGTAGAGCTCCAGCCTTGAGCAAAAACAGCTCAGGGACAGCGCCCAGGCTCTGAGTTCAAGTCTGACAACTAACACAAAATTATAATTATGCTAGTAAAAAGGTGGATGTCTGCACTTACCACAAAGGGCCCTTGAACCTTGGGCTGGTAAACCCCATTGAAAGAACAATCCTCTTGGCCATGACAAGACTGGAAATCAAACAGAGAGCCGACTGTCTCCCTGCAGGCGGCCGGCTCGCCAGTGCCTTTGAAAAGGACGCTGCGGCTGGCCTCAGAGCTCGCTGGCCTCTGCTTCTCGGTGCACAGGCTTCCGAAGATGTGTGCCAGGGTGACACTGGTGCTGTAATTCCGGGGGTAACAGGGGTTGATGAGCTCACTGGCTTCAGGAGAATTCTGTAGGCCCAAGGGTCAAGGGTTAGGTATTAGGAGGAAGAGGGCAAAAATGTATATATATATAAATCTGTTTTCTGTGTTGTCGGTTGGTGGAACTTGAACTCAGGGCCTGGGCGCTGGCCCTGAGCTCTTCAGCTCAAGGCTGGTGCTCTACCACTTGAACCACAGTGCCACTTCAGGTTTTCTGGTGGTTCGTGGGAGATCAGAGTCTCACGGACTTTCCTGCCTGGGTTGGCTTTGAACCACGATCCTCCAGATCTCAGCCTCTTGAGTGGCTGGGTGACAGCCTGAGCACCAGCCTTGAGCAGAAAGAAGCTCTGGGGACGACACCCAGGCCTGGGTTCCAGCTTCTTCTCCCCTCCCTCCCTCCCTCCTTCCCCTCTCCCCTCCCCTCTACACCACCCCACACCTGCAACAGGGAGGCCAGAAACCTCCTCTCGGCCTCATGGCGGCCGTAGCAGAGAAAGCTGTGCGTGTAGAGCTGGTACGTGTACCCGAACAGAGTGACCTGCACGCCGCCATGCAGCACGGCCTCTTCCCCGGCCACGAACGAGATCTGCGTGGAGGCCCCGCCCAGGTCCAGAGCCCCCGTGGTCTGCACACCGTGGGGGTGAGCCCACGCATGCCACAGCGTCCTCTGTGCAGGGGGAAACAGAAGGCTAGAAAGCTATAGATGGGCACTGGGGGGGGGGAACCCCACCCCACAACCAGGCCGTGTGACACGGGGTGCTGAGGTATGTGTTGGGGTGTATGAGTACATGCATGTGGAGAGCCTGGGGCTCGAACTCAGGGCCTGGGAGCTGTCCCTGAGTTTCTTTTGCTCAAGCCTGGTGCTCTACCACTTGAGCCACAGCACCACTTCCGGCTTTTTGCTGGTTCCTGGGAGATCAGAGTTTCACAGACTTTCCTGCCCTGGGCTTGGCTTTGAACTGCGATCCTCCAGATCTCAGCCTCCCCAGGAGCTGGGATGACAGGCGGGAGGCCCTGCACGGGGACTGGATTCCCAGTGACCCAGCCCTGTGCGCTGGCTTCCACACACCTCCAGGAAATTTCCCTTGATGTAGTTGGCGGTGATCCAGCCGTACACCCCTTCTTCTTGCCCGGAGAGGATCTGAGCACCCCGAAAATCAAAAGGCTGTGTCTCAAAGTAGTCTCGAATGCTCCCCAGAATTGCATTAGCCGCCGTCTCGTTTTGTAACCTAGACGAGGCAAAGAGGAAACACGGGAGGCCCACGACCCAGGAGGACGTTTTCAGGCCAGGTCCTGTGGCTCACGCCTGCCGTCACAACAACTCAGAGGCTGAGATCTGGAGGATCGTGGCTGAAAGCCAGCCCAGGGCCAGGAAAAGGCTGTGAGACTCTGATCTCCAAGGAACCAGCAAAAAGCCGGAAGTGGCGCCGTGGCTCAAGTGGTAGAGCACCAGCCTTGAGCAGCAACAATAACAAGAAAAAGCCAAGGGAAAAGACAAGGCTGCGAGTTCAAGCCGCAATACTGCCGTGGAAAAACAAAACAACCACAAAAAAGGAAAAAAAAAACATCCTTACCACCACCACCACGATGGAAGACAAAGTCCAATCGCACTTTTTTTTTTGTCAGTCCTGGGGCTTGAACTCAGGGCCTGAGCACTGTCCTTGGGCTTTCTCAAGGCTAGAGCTCTACCACTTGAGCCTCAGCCCCACTCACCATGTTCTGGTGGTACCTTGGAGGTAAGAATCTCACGGACTTTTCTGCCCTAGGCTAGCCTCAAATTTCGATCCTCCAGACCTCAGCCTCCCGAGTGGCGGGGACGGCAGGTGAGAACCACCGGTGCCCGGCTGGAATCGCGTTCCTGGGTGAGGAATTGGCACCATCATGGCGCCATCTATCTTGCTGGTGTGACGTGTGTACCTGAGCAGGCGCATACCAGCTGTGGCGCCCAGGTAGAGGCGGGTAGATGGCTGGAGCGGCGCTGGAACCTGGGTCTTGACTCGCCCCATGCAGTCCTCAAAGGCTCGGGGGATGTCTTGGGGGTTCTGGTCATAGCTGGAGATCCCAGAGCCTGTGGACAAATGGTTGTGATACAACTGTGTGTGTGTGTGTGTGTGTGTGTGTGTGCCCTCATGCATAACAATAATAATAATACTATATTATTATTATTATTGGCTCTAGGCTGGTGCTCTACCACTTGAGCCACCCCTCCACTACCAGCATTTGGGCTGTGAGGAGTTGAAGTCTGTAAAAGTCTCTCTGGTTTTTCTGCCCCCAGGGCTGGCTTTGAACTGGGATCCCCTAGAGCTCAGCTTCCTGAGTAGCTGAGCTGACGGGTGTGAGCCACCAATGACTAAGTCTGGGTGTTTTGTTTGTTTTATTTGACTATTTAAAGAAAAACAAACTCTCCGGCCGGGAGTGTGGCCTAGTGGTAGAGTGCTTGCTTAGCATGCACGAAGCCCTGGGTTTGATCCCCCACTACCACAGACACAGAAAATGCAAGAAGTAGAGTTGCTGCCCAAGTGGTAGACTATTAGCCTTGAGCAAAAGTAGCTCAGGGACAGTGCCCAGGCCCTGAGTTCAAGCCCCAGGATGGACAGAAAGGGAAAAAAAAAATGGAAAGAAAACAGGAGGAATCACAAAGCAGCTTTTCTCTCCATTCCCTGGCCAAGGCAGTTGGGACCCTGGGGAAGCTGGCAACATCTAGAGGAACCAGTATCCCAAATTATCCTGAGCCGGGGAGGGCGGGGCGTGGAGAAAGCCACACAGGCAGGCGCAATGGCAGCTGTGGTGTGTCATCAAAGCAGAGGAAGATCCATTTCTGGCTGTGCTGCGGGGTCCCTGGTGGCCTGTCCTATTCTTGACCTCGCATGTGGCATGCAGGGCGGGTTCACCCTGTGTGGATGGCTCGTGACCCTGGCCATGGAAGCGCCAGCCTCCTTCCCACAGGGCTACAGCCATCTGGAATGGTGACCATGATTCAAAGTGGGCTTCTCACATCAGGCGCCAGCCAGCCGCAAGCCCAGGGGTTCACCAGGAGCCTGGGGTGGGAGGGTACCCCCAAAATGTCACAGTTTACATAGAACACATATTGCTCACTAGCTATGAAGGGGCCAAGGTTCTGAGAGTGAGACACTATTGAAAAAGCTCTAAGAGCGCCGGGAGCGAGGCCTAGTGGGGGAGTGCTTGCCTGGCATGCACAAAGCCCTGGGTTCGATTCCCTGGTACTACATACTCAGAAAAAGCCGGAAGTGGTGCTGTGGCTCAAGTGGTAGAGTTCTATGGAGCCTTGAGAAAAATTAAGGACACTGCTCAGGCCCCAGGTTCAAGCCCCAGGACTGCAATAATAATAATAATAAATGTAAAATAAAAAGTAGTGGACTGGAGAAAAACCTTGGTACTTGGTGTATAAGCCCATTTCCATGCAGGGGTGTCTGGGCTCTAGTCCATCCATCCCCTGACTCCTAAATCAGTGCTCACTACTGCCAGTGTCTGGATCTCCACTGGCGGCTGGATTGGCCCTCCCCATCCCACCAGGCTCCCCCATTCACCCCCATACCTCACCTTTCACGTTGCACTTGAAGCTCTGGCCCACGACCCCGGTGTTGTTCTCTTTCTCCGCGGGCCAGTGGTAGACGTAGGCAGTGGTTCGAGAAGAGCCGGCGTCCAGGACCACGCCATACTGAAAAAAGAAGGAGGAGGAGAAGAAAGGTCCACAGAGACTGGCTTCCCATGCTGAGAACCTTCTAGAAAAGAAATGGAGTCAGAGGCAGGTGGCTCGCGCTGTGATCTCAGCTACTCAGGAGGCTGAGATCTGGAGGATCGGAGTTCAAAGCCAACCTTGGCAGGAAAGTCCACGAGAGTCTGATCTCCCCTGAACCACCAGAAAATGGGAAGTGGCTCAAGTGGTAGAGAGCCAGCTTTGAGCTGAAGAGCTCAGGGATAGCGCCCAGGTCCTGAGTTCAAGTCCCAAGACTGGCAAAAAAAAAAAAAAGGGCAAAATGGAAAAAAATTAACCAAGTGACCCCAGCTCGTGAATCAAGACGTCTCTGTCCCCTACGAAATGTGACTGTCGTGTGCACTGCATTCTTGTCTGGATGGAGTTTTGTTTATTTTTTTAATGCCAGTCCTGGGTCTTGAACTCAGGGCCTGGGCACTGTCCCTGAGCTCCTTTTGCTCAAGGCTGGTGCTCTACCACTTGAGCCACAGCACCACTTGCAGCTTTTTCTGTGTATGTGGTATGGAGGAATCGAACCCGGGTCTTCGTGCATGCTAGGCAAGCACTTTAACCACTAGGCCAAACTCCCGGCCCCACTTTCTTTTTTTTTAATTGCCACAAACACGGTGGCATTGTTCATTCTCTGCCCCCTGGCATGACCCAGCAGTATCACTGAGGTGTTGGCAGACATTGAAGGCTGGCAGGCCCAACACCGGACTCCCTCCCTCCCTTCCTCCCTCCCTCCCTCTTTCCCCCCTCCCTCCCTCTGTCTCTCTGTCTGTTTTTCTCTGTGTCTCAGTCGGTTGTGGGTCTTGAATTCAGGATCTGGACGCTGTTCCTGTTTCTCAAGGCTGGCGCTCTACCACTTGAGCCACAGCACCACTCGTGGTTTTCTAGTGGTTCCCTGGACATGAGAGTCTCTTGGACTTTTCCTGCCCAGGGCTGGCTTTGAACCTCTGGTCCTCAGATCTCAGCCTCCTGAGTAGCTGGGATGACAGGAGTGAGCCATCAAGTGCCTGGCTTTGACTTTGGGGGGGAGGTGGTGGTGTTTGAACCCCTCTCCTGTCATTCAGTTCCCTCTGTCCTTGTCACTTACCTTCAGTCCCGGGGGCACGACCTCAGGGTGCCATGCCTGGATGAGTGCAATTGTCAGCAGAACTGCCAGGCTAGCCAGTAACCCCACCAGCGACACAATGGCTGGTGTCTGGGACAGAGCGCTGAGGCCTGTGGTAGAGATGGAGATGATATGGATACCACAGAAGCCATGCTGGTGTTTGGCAGGTGGGGGGGGGGGGGAAGCACGGTGGCTCCTGTCTGTCATCCCAGCTACTCAGGAGGCTGAGATCTGGAGGATCGAGGTTCAAAGCCAGCCAGGACAGGAAAGTTCATGAGACTCTGATCTCTGAGGAACTCAGGCCCTGAGTTCAAGCCCCAGTACTGACACAGAGCTCTTTGTTGTTCAAGGCTGGAGCTCTACCACTGGAGCCATGTCTCCAGTCCAGCATTTTGCTGGTTAATTGAACATAGAATCATTTTTGTGTGTTGGGTGGGGGGGTCACGGGGCTTGAACTCAGCCTGGGCTCTGTTCCTGAGCTCTTCAGCTCAAGGCTACGGCCCTACCCTTGAGCCAAGCTCCACTTTCTGTTTTCTAGAGGTTCATTGGAGATAAGAGTCTCAGGTCCTTTTGTGCCCAGGCTGGCTTTGAACCTTGATTCTCAGATCTCAGCCTTCCAAGTAGGCAGCTAAGATGGCAGGCGTGAGCCACCATGCCCAGCTTGAATTTTCTTTCTTTCCTTCTTATTCATTCTCTTGGTTGTGGGACTTGAACTCAGGGCCTGGGCACTGTCCCTGAGCTTTTTTTACTCAAGGTGAGCTACAGTGCCCTTTCCAGTTTTCTGGTGGTTCTTTGGAGGTGAGAGTCTCACAGACATGTTGCTGTCCAGGCTGGCTTTGAACCACGATCCTCTGAATCAGCCTCCTGAGTAGCTGAAACGACAGACAGGAGTCATGGGTGTCTGACTATATTCTTTAATGATATGCATTTGGAAGAGAAGAGAGAGCCAATTTCCATCTCTCTGCAGGGAATGCCAGAGTCTGTAAGTCTTGGACTGGCCTCTGCCTGCAATCTTCCTTCATGCTTCAGCAATTTCCAAGGGCAAAAAAAAAGCTCTAATTACCACTAGCAAACATTTGCCAGTAGCAGACAAGTTTATTACAAAGCAAAATGCACATGCACTGGGTCTCTGTCATTTAAGCAATGAAGCCTAGGGCTGCACTGTCATTAAGCCTGAACAAACATCATCAAAATTACCAGGCGTCGAAGGAACATGAGTAGCTTTAAAAAAATATATATATATATATATATACATAAACAGTAGTGGTGCTGGGTGCAGTGATTCAGAGAGGCAGAGAGCTGCAGAATCACAGTTTAAAGCCAGCAGGAAAAAGTTCATGAGACTTTGATCTCCAGTGAAGCACCAGCAAAAAAAAATTGGAAGGGGAGCCGTGGTTCAAGTGGTAAAGCACCAGCTTTGAGCACAAAGAAACCTCAAGGATAGTGCTCGGGCCTTGAGTTCAAGTGTCAGAAGTGACCATAAAAAAAAGAAAAGAAAATCATGACACAAGCAACCAACTTCTGACCACACACACGGAAGGAAAGGGAATCCCAGAGGCCACAATGAAAAACCGGAAAAACCATTCAAGCCAACATGCAAGTCGGCCCTTGTGTTCTTTGACTTTGATGAAAAGCTTTATTTTTATCCAAGGAATGCCAGTGGCAGAAACTTGGGACAATGCCCGAATCTCTGAACACAGAGGAGTTTACACAGCCATCCGCAGGAGCCAGGAATTGAAAAAAAAAATTAATTAATTACATATAAAATAAAAACAATTCCAGCTGAAACTTGAATTCTCATAGAACCCAACCCAAGGTTTCTGCCAGTTAACAATGTACTCACCTGCTGGCTTACACGGCTGGTGGGTCGCTACTGTAAACATTTTTATTTATTTTTTCTTTTTCCTAGCTGAAGAAAAGAGAAAAATGAGTCAGAATGCCCATGGCTCAGGCTTTGAAATCCCAAGCTATTCAGGAGGCTGAGCAATGAGGGTCGAGGTTCAAAGCCAGCCGGGGTAGGAAAGTATGTGAGAGGGGCCGGGAGTTTGGCCTAGTGGTAGAGTGCTTGCCTAGCATGCATGAAGACCTGGGTTCGATTCCTCAGTACCACATGCATAGAAAAAAGCCAGAAGTGGTGCTGAGGCTCAAGTGGTAGAGCTCTAGCCTTGAGAAAGTCCAAGGACAGTGCTCAGGCCCTGAGCTCAAGCCCAGGACTGGGTGCCAGATGCTGTCATCAGTCATCCTCAACACGTCATGTGAGGCTGAGAAGGGGAGAATGGCAGTTCAAAGCCGTCCTGGATAAGAAAGAGAAAAGAAAAAGAGAAAGAACAAAGGGGGGGAGGAGGAGGAGGAAGAAGAAGAGGAGGAGGAGGAGGAGGAGGAAGAGGAGAGGAGGAGGAGGAGAGGAGGAGGAGAGGAGGAGGAGGAGGGAGAGCCCAGCGTGGAGCTGAATGAACTAAAGTGGGAAGTGTGCAAGGCCCAGCATTGGCACGCACACTCACACTCACACTCACTCGCACACTCACACATGCACACTCACACTCACGCACGCACACTCACACTCACGCACACACACTCACGCACACTCACACATGCACACTCACACTCACGCACACACACTCACGCACACTCACACATGCACACTCACACTCACGCACGCACACGCACACACACTCACGCGCCCGCGCTCCGCCCTCACCTGCTGCGGTCCCTGCTGGCCGCGGCCCCTCGGCCCCCGCGGGGCTCCAGCCGCACCGCACGCGCGCACTCGCAGCCCCTCCTCAGCCGCAGACCCGGCGACACCGCACGACAGGCGTCCTTCTGTCCTTCTGGGTGGGGAGCAGGCCAGGAGCCCCAGCTCCGGGCGCCCCGGGGTCCCCCTTGAGTCCCGGCTCCCCGGAACCTCACCTGCGCTGCCCGCGGAGCCCGGGCGGTGATGCTGGAGCGCGGCCCAGGGAGGAGGAGGAGGAGGAGGAGGAGGCGGGGAGGAGGCGGGGAAGCCAGGAGGCCCGCCCGCCCGCCAGCCCAGGCCGCCGGCTCCCCGCACCCCGAGCCTCAGCTCCCCAGCACCCCAGCACCCCAGAACCTCAGCTCCCCAGAACCTCAGCTCCACAGCACCTCAGCTCCCCAGCACCTGCCACCCTGAACCCCAGCATCTAAGCTCCCCAGCACCTGGGACTCTGAACCCCAGAACCTCAGCTCCCCACCACCCCAGCACCTCAGCTCCCCAGCACCTGGGACTCTGAACCCCAGCACCTCAGCTCCCCAGCACCCCAGAACCTCAGCTCCCCACACCCCTGAGCCTCAGCTCCCCAGCACCTGGGACTCAACCCCAGAACCTCAGCTCCCCAGCACCCTAGCTCCACAACACCTCAGCTCCCCAGCACCTGAGACTCTGAACCCCAGAACCTCAGCTCCCCAGCACCCCAGAACTTCAGCTCCCTAGCACCTAGGACTCTGAACCCCAGAATCTCAGCTCCCCAGCACCCTAGCTCCACAGCTCCTCAGCTCCCCAGTGTCCCTGAATCCCAGCACTTGGCATCCTGAACCCCAGCTTCGCTGAACCCCTGCATCCTGAACCTCGGCTCCCCAGCACTCCAGCTCCCTTGAGGAGGGGATGGGGTGCTCTTTCCTGGGAGTCTGGAGGAGCACTGTCTCCTGTCCTCTTCCCGGCCCCCCAATAAATCTGGGTGAAGCCCAAATTTGGGCTCCAGGGAGGAGCTGCCTTCTCCATCGCCTGTAGCCAGGAATAGAAGAGGGGGAGCAGGGAGAAGGGAGGGGGTGTTCCCATCTTTCTGGGGTGTGGGAGGGTAGAGATGAGAGGATCCTTCAAGATCAACAATATTCATTCCTTCACTCTTTATTTGCTTATCCATCCATTTACTCATTCACTTATTTCATTCATTCATTTACTTAACCATCTATCTACTCATTGACTCATGGTACATTCATTTATTCATTCATCAATTCACTTATTCATTCATTCGCTTACCCGTTCATTCATTTGCTTATTTGTCCCTTCATTTATTCATTTGGTAAATTAGTCATTCATTCATTTATTCAGTCATTCATTTTGTCAGGGTCTGGGCACTGTCCCTGAGCCTGTGTTCAAGGCTGGTGCTCTACCACTTGAACCACAGCACCACTACGGGCAATTTTTGAGTAGTTCCTTGGAGATAAGAGTCCTGCCTAGGCTGGCTTTGAACTGCAATCTTCCAGATCTCAGCTAAAAAAGCTGGACCTGGAGCTGTGGCTCCAGTGGTAGAGTGCCAGCCTTGAGTGAAAACAAAAGAGACAGAGAAGACAGAGACAGAAGAGAGTGCCAGTTTACCTTTTGGCTGAATCTCAATTGCACAGTGTGTACAGAAATGGACTGTAGACAGACTTAAGCATTTAACTGTGAAGGGAAGAGAATGTTCTAAGAAGGGCAGAGAGCACTGTTTTAAGATCCGCAGGGACCATCTCTTTTAGGATGAGATCAAAGCAGGAAGAGGCAGTTGAATACTTCAAAGCTGCCAAGACAAGCCACAGCACTGAAAGGTACAGAGAAAAAAGGAAAATTGTGTGGTGCTTTTTTTTCCCCCCACTGTGGTCAGTTGTGGGTCTTGAACTCTGGGCGTGGGCACTGTCCCTGAGCTCTTCATCTCAATGCTACCTCCTTACCCCTTGAGCCAAGCCCCAAGTTGTTTTAAATATAGCAACTTCAAGTTCGAAAACCATCTGGGGACGATGACACTGGCAATTATACGGAGATACTAAGAGCTTCTGATTGAGCATGAACTCAATACCAAAAATAAACCAGGCCTGGGAACAATGGGAATCCAAGAAAAGACACAGAAAACACACACGGTTTTTTGTTTTTTTGGTGGGCCATGGGGCTTGAACTCAGGGCCTGGGCGCTGTCCCTGAGCTCTTCTGCTCAAGGCTAGTGCTCTACCACTTTGAGACACAGCACCACTTCTGTTTTTTTGGGGGGGTTCCTTGGAGATGTCTCATGGACTTTCCTGCCTGTGCTGGCTTTGAACCACCATCCTCAGATCCCTCCTGAGTAGCTAGGATGACAGGCAGAGCCATCAGTGCCTGCCAGGCTGAGATTAAATTTCTTTTCTAAAGCTGTGAGAGAATTCTAGGCTCAGGCGATTTCCTTTTTGCTTCAGTTCCTTTTGGACTAATATTTACCTCTGCAAAAACAATACAAGCAAATTACCTTCAGAACGACGCATCAGGAAAGAAAGAAAGAAAAAACTGCTGGTTATCTTGGCAGAGAGGGAATGAGGAAGAAAGGCAGTTAGAATGTGGAAACCTGAAACTGCTTCTGTGATGGTAAATAAAAATAACACAGGTACGAAATTGAAGAGTCCATAGTAGCACAAAGCCAAGCTCAAACTGCGCAGGTGCGGCTCAGGCGTGCCATCCCAGCAGCGGAAGAGGCTGAGATTTGAAGCTTGTGGTTCAAAGCCAGCCTGGGCAGGAAAGTCAATGAGAGTCTTATCTCCAAGGAACCACAGAAAACCCGAAGTGGTGCTGTGGTTCAAGTGGTAGAGCACCAGCCTTAAGTGAAAGCCCTCAAGGACAGCTCCAGGCCCTGAGTTCAAGCCCCAGGAATGACAAAAATGAAAATAACCAAGAAGTGAATCAGTGTTGGGGGGTAGGAAGGAAGGGGGACAGGCAGGGTGGGAGAATTTGTTGGAGAAGCAGGGGGATTTCCTCCTTGTTTTGTGAGATTTTTTTTTTTCAATTAACATAAACAGGTGTTGGATTACATCAAATGCTTTCTTCCCATCTAATGATTATATGTATATATCTAAAATATATGACAGACGTGAACTGCCATGCTCATCTAGAGCTGCTGTTGCTTTTTGTTTTCAAGAGAAATCAACGCAGGCACTGGTGGCTCACTTCTAGCATCCCAGCTACTCAGGAAGCTGAGATCCAGAGGATCATGGTTCAAAGCCAGCCCGAAGCAGGAAAGTCCACGAGGTTCTTATGAACCAGGAAACCCCAGAAAACAGGAAGTAGAACTGTGGCTCAGGTAGTGGAGTGCCAGCCTTGAGCTGCAAAGCTCAGGGACAATGTCCAGGCCCTGAGTTCAAGCCCCAGGATGTCACTAACCAAACAAAAGGCAGAAGTCTGGCAGTTGGTAATGGCAGTCGGGCCAGACCGAATCCTCTGTGGGCCACTGACTTAAGTGGATTACGAGTTTTCCATTTCCCGAGTTATTCGGTTCCGGAGGCTTTCATGGTTGAGTGATGAGTGGCTGGAATGGAGTTAACTCCATTAAGACAATGATTGCATTTGTACCCAGCAAGAGTTCCTGGTACAGCTTCTGTCCGCTGCCAAGCTGGGCACAGCCTCATCCCTTCTTCCTGACAAAGCTCTGGCATGGCTGAGAGAGGAAAATAACCCTGTGGATTGTGGGAGTGCATCTGCACTGGGACCTGAACACAGATCCTGAGCGCTGACCCTGAACTTTTTCACTCAAGCTGGCTCTCTACCACTTGAGCCACTCTTCCATTTTGCGCCTTTTTTTTTTTTTTTTTTGATGTTGTTGGGTTCGTGGGTCTTGAACTGGGTCTGGGTGTTGTCCCTGAGCTCTTCAGCTCAAGGCTACCACCCTATCCCTGGGCCAAACCCCATTACCCGTTTTCTAGAGGTTCATTGGAGATAAAAGTCTCAGGTCCTTTTGTGCCCAAGCTGGCTTTGAACCTTGATCCTCAGATCTCAGGCTCCCAAGTAGGCAGCTAGGATGACAGGCGTGAGCCACCACACCAGGCTCAATTCTGAGCAGGCTGGCTTTAGCCATGAGCCTCAGGTCTCAGCCTCATGAGCAGCCAGGGTGACAGGTGTGGGCTTCCCTCGTCCTGATGGCCTCCCGTTCCACGTGTGTATCCAAGCCCGTCTTCAGCCTCGGTCTCCCGGTCTCCCCACGGGCACCACTCCTGAGGCTTCGTCAGCTGCCAGTGGATTAGCCACTCAGCACGCTCAGATCTCAGGCTCTAGTTTGAAGCTAAACCAGGAAAGGAAAGTCTATGAGGTTCTTCTCTCCAATAAATTAGAAAAAGCCAGTAGTGGATGTGGATCAGGGGACGGACTGCTAGCCTTGAGTGATGTTTTAAAAGTCCAGGAACAGGGCTCAGGTCCTGAGTTCAAGCCTAAGAACTGGCATTAAAAATCTTCCAGGGGAGGCCGGGAGTTTGGCCTAGTGGTAGAGTGCTTCCTAGCATGCATGAAGGCCCGGGTTCGATTCCTTGGTACCACATACATAGAAAAAAGCCAGAAGTGGTGCTGAGGCTCAAGTGGTGGAGCTCTAGCCTCGAGAAAACCCAAGGACAGTGAACTCAGGCCCTGAGTTCAAGCCCAGGACTGGCAAAAAAAAAATCTTCCAGGGGCCAGAAGCGTGGCCTAGTAGGGGTATTTGCCTAGCATGAATGAAGTCCTGGGTTTGATTCCCTGGTACCACATACACAGAAAAAGCTGGAAGTGGTTCCATAGCTCACATAGTGGAGCGCTTTGAGGAAAGCCCAAGGACAGTGCTCAGGCCCTGAGTTCAAGCCCCAGGACTGGTTAAAAAATAGTGACAACCACCTTACAATTTTCAGCTGGCTTGCAGAGGGTAGTGGCTCCAGTTCAGTATACATTCTTGCTCACCCTTCCTGCCTTCCTTCTTTTTTTTTTGCCAGTCCTGGGCTTGAGCTCAGGGCCTGAGCACTGTCCTTGGACTTTCTCAAGGCTAGAGCTCTACCACTTGAGCCTCAGCACCACTTCTGGCTTTTTTTCTATGTATGTGGTACCGAGGAATTGAACCCGGGTCTTCATGCATGCTAGGCAAGCACTTTAACCACTAGGCCAAACTCCTGGCCCCTTCCTTCCTTTTTTTGGATGCCAGTCCTGGGGCTTGAACGCAAGCTTGTCTCTGAGCTTTACTACTCAAGGTTAGTGCTGTACCACTTGAGCCACAGCACCACTGACCACATTCTGTTTGTTTGTTGGTGGTGTGACTTAAACTGTGGGCCTGGGCACTGTCCTGGAACTCTTCAGCTCGAGCCTAACCCCCTCCCCATTAAGCCCCAGAGCCACTTCTGGTTTTCTGCTGGTTAACTGGAGGTAAGAGTGCCATTGGCTCACGCCTAGCTACTCAGGAGGCTGAGATCTGAGGATCAAGGTTGAAAGCCAGCCTGGGCACAAAAGGACCTGAGACTCTGATCTCCAATTAACCTCTAGAAAATGGGAAGTGGGGCTTGGCTCAAGGGTAGGGCGGTAGCCTTGAGCTGAAGAGCTCAGGGACAGCACTCAGGCCCCATGATGCACCAAAAAAAAAAAAAAAAAAAAAAGTCCCACAGACTTTAGTACCCAGGTTGGCTTTGACACGTGATCCTCACATCTCAGCCTCCCGAGTAGCTAGGATGACAGGAGTCTCATCTCACTGACTCACTGACTTCTCTGCCCAGGCTGGCTTTGAACCGTGATCCTCAGATCTGGGCCTCCTGAACAGTTGGGATGACAGGGGGAGCCACAGTGCCCGGCTTCTTGCTGTGTTTGTATTCTTCAATCAAGAGAGGAAAACACATGTTTTAGAGGCCAAAAGCTCTCTATCTCTGGGCTTAATAGGCAGGGAAGGTTAACCAGAAAGAATACGTGCAGAATGAAAACTTCACAGAAAAGAGAAAATACCTGTGCGTGCTTCCCTCCAGAAGTGTGAAGGGGCACAGAAAAGGAGCCGTGGACCTGTCTTATTGTTAAGCTGCAACATACATGGTTTAATACAACAACAACAACAACAACAATAACAAACGCCACACTGGAATCAAGTGAAAAGTCATAAACTCAACCATCAACAAAGCCAACACTCAAAACAAAATACTTTCCATTGGAAACATGTTAAGGATGAACGCGGGGCCTGGCTACCAGCTCACTGCGCTTTTCTTCTGCGTCTCGAGCCTTGCGAGCCCACTCTCTCTGCCATGCTGTGGGTGGGAGTGGAGTTTGGAGTGAGGACCAAAGTGAAAAAAAGTCCATCCACTGCAGAGACACACTGCACAAGGCGGGACGCAGGGGCAGGGAGGAAATCACGCGTGAACGTCTTCACCTACGGAGATGCCTCTAGAATCCATGAACCTTAAGCTGCTCCTCCTTCACAATGCCAACCTGCAAAGGGAAAGCCGATTCAGGGCTGGGAGTGTGGCTTAGTGGTGGAGTGCTTGAGTAGCATGCATGAAGTCCTGGGTTCGATTCCTCAGTACCACATCCACAGAAAAAGCCAAAAGTGGCGCTGTGGCTCAAGTGGTGGAGCACCAGCCTTGAGCCAGAGCAGCTCAGGGACAGTGCCCAGGCCTGAGTTCAAGCCCCACGACCGACCCAAGCACATGCACATGTCTACCACTTTCAAATTAAGCACCAAAATGACACATCACCAAGTTCTCGAGTTTCCTTTACTCTCAGGATTTTGTACTCTCCAGCAGAAATACTGCATCACATTGCTTCTCAATGCAATTAAAAAACAAAACAAAAGCAATGGGAAGGTTATACATCACTGTCTCACCTCCAAGAGAAACTGACAGATGTTCTTTCTCTGGTCCCCTTGAAGCTGAATGACCTCGCCGTACTCGGGGTGTTCGATCACAGTGCCGTTGCAGGCAAATTTCTAGCAGACAAAAATAGGCCATGTCATTTAGCAGAGAGGCAATGAAGTTCTAGTCCACTGTGCTAACACACTTGGATTATTTGTGTGCTTCACGGTATGGATGACGATGTGGGGACAGGCCCCAAATGAACTAACTTGCAACGCAATGAACTAAGTATTTCACAGTTTGTTTGGCTTGGGAGAATATCAAATCTCAGAAGAAGTGGGTGTTCATTACAAAAGGGAAAATCATGTACTTAGAGCTCTTCTCCCATTTTATTTATTTTTATTTTGTTTTTGTCAGTCGTGGGACTTGAACTCTAGGTCTGGGCACTGTCCCTGAGCTCTTCAGCTCAAGGCTACCACCCTACCCCTTGAGTCACAGCCCCACTTCTGCTTTCCTGGTGGTTTGTTGGAGGTAAGAGTCTCACAAACTTTTTAGTGCCTGGACTGCCTTTGAACTGTGATCCTCAGATTTCAGCCTCTTGACAGGCGTGAGCCACTGTGCCAGCTCCATTTGATTTGATTTTTTTTTTTTTTTTTTGCCAGTCCTGGGCTTGAGCTCAGGGCCTGAGCACTGTCCTTGGGTTTTCTCAAGGCTAGAGCTCTATCACTTGAGCCTCAGCACCACTTCCGGCTTTTTTCTATGTATGTGGTACCGAGGAATCAAACCCAGGTCTTCATGCATGCAAGGCAAGCACTTTAACCACTAAGCCAAACTCCCGGCCTCCATTTGATTTTTTATTTATTATTATTATCAGCGAGTCCTGGAGCTTCAGCTTAGGGTCTGGTCACTGTCCCTGAGCTGCTTTTCCCTCAAGCCCTCTATGAATTCTAGTTTTCTCACTGGAGAGGAGAGTCTCACAGACTTTCTGCCCAGGCTGGTTTTGAACCGTGAGCCTCGGTTCTCAGCTTTCTGAGTCATTGGGATGTCAGGCGTGAGCCACTAGTATCTAGCTTAGCTTCCTCCATTTATGTATGCATCTATCCATCCATCCATCCATCCATCTATCTACCTATCTATCTATCTTGTGGGTCATGGGGCTTGATCTAGGCCAGGGCACTGTCTCTAAGCTCTTCAGCTCAAGGCTAACACCTCAGCCCCACTTCGGTTTTCTAGAGGTTACCTGGAGATAAGCATCTCAGGTCCTTTTGTGCCCGGACTGGCTTTGAACCCTGATCCTCAGATCTCAGCCTCCTGAGTAGCTAGGATTATAGACATGAGCCACCTGGCCCTCCTCTCATTTTCTTCACTGGTTCATTCATTCTTCCAGTCGTGGGGCTTGGGCCTGGGCCCTGTCCCTGATCTTCTTCTTCTTCTTCTTTTTTTTTTTTTTTGCCAGTCTTGGCCTTGGGCTCAGGGCCTGAGCACTGTCCTTGGACTTTCTCAAGGCTAGAGCTCTACCACTTGAGCCTCAGCACCACTTCCAGCTTTTTTCTATGTATGTGGTGCCGAGGAATCGAACTCGGGTCTTCATGCATGCTAGGCAAGCACTTTAACCACTAGGCCAAACTCCCGGCCCTGGCTTTTCTTTTATATATGTGGTACCGAGGAATTGAACCCCGGTCTTTATGCATG